>NC_053390.1:152792844-153092844 GCF_905171765.1 Bufo bufo | reverse complement strand
TTTGTGGGTGCACAAACCCACCCTCGGAGCCACTTGTGAATGACTGGCCTGAAACCCTATGAAATGATCCCTCTTCCTCCTCCTCCTGTGCCACATCCTCTTCCATCATCGCCCGAAGCATCATTTCAAGGAGGCATAGAAGTGGTATAGTAACGCTGAGAATGGCGTCATCGGCACTGACTATGTTGGTGGAGTACTCTAGGAAGTGCAACAAGGAACACAGGTCTCGCATGGAGGCCCAGTCATTGGTGGTGAAGTGGTGCTGTTCTGCAGAGCGACTCACCCGTGTGTGCTGCAGCTGAAACTCCACTATCACATGCTGCTGCTCGCACACTCTGGCCAGCATGTGCAAGGTGGAGTTCCACCTTGTGGGCACGTCGCATATGAGGCAACGAGCGGTAAGGCCGAAGTAACGCTGCAGCGCTGACAGGCGAGCAGCAGCAGGTTGAGAACACCGAAAGAACGCACAGACGGCCCGCACTTTCTGCATCAGCTCTGACATATCAGGGTAATTTTTAACGAACCTCTGCACCACCAAATTCATCAAATGCGCCAGGCAAGGGATGTGCATCAAAACGGCTAGGCCCAGAGATGCTACGAGATTTCGCCCATTATCACACACCACCAGACCGGGCTTGAGGCCCAGATGTGGGGTTTTTTAAACCCAGAGAATTATTAGTTTTTTAAGCTTGTGTCTCACACTGACAGATGCAGCCAAGGCCGCAATGGGTGTTTTTTTAAAATAACGGAATAGAATACCAGTATCTAACGCATGTATTTCACACTGACAAATGCAGCAGAGGCTGCAAAGTTAGTATTTTGCCCAAAATGGGTGTTTCTTTAAACCCAGAATATTATTGCAGATTTCTAGCTTGTATGTCACACTAACAAATGCAGTATCTCATCTTGTATCCAAGCTAGAGGTGTACCAACAAGGTACTAAAGCCTCCATTCAATAGTACTGTTTTCCCCAATAAACTTATCCTTACAATATTGTAATCAATTACATACTGTATATCATCATTACAATCTCACATAGAAAGTTTAATTCAATTCAAAAAACTTCTTGGTGCTTTATTTATTTATTTATTTTTGTTAATGAGTGTTTTTTATGTGTATGCCCATTTTTTAAGTATCATGCCATAAATAAGTATTGAAATGCTGGTAGATTTGTGCCAAAGTGTGTCACTAATGGTCATTTTGGCAGGTTTAGGGCTGATGTTTTCTATAAAAATTTCTACATTCAATGGTCCCTCAAGTTGCAAAGCTTTAGGATACAATATTTTCAACATACAATGATCTTTCAGTGCCATTTAAACCTGAAACCAGACTCAACACGCAATGTCTCAGACACGGGAGGTCTGCTACACATATGATGACTGGTGAAGTGCCCATCCTCTCCATAGAAAATAATTTACAAGATTCAGGTTTTTTGTTTTTTTTTCTGTAAGATTTTGCTTTAATAAAATTTTTGAGTATTTTTTTTTATTCTTCATTTTCTCTCATTTTGGGATGACTTTTTGAGAGCGAATTACTAGTGTTTCATAGAGTTATGGTTTCAATTGACAATATTTTCAACTTGGATAAATAGAAGAAATACAGCGGCTCACCCCCTCTCTATATGGATAAGGTGCTCACCCTCAGGTCCCACCCTCAGGACCAGTAAGAGCAAAAGATATAGAAACAAATATGAGGGGGCACACTACAGAAGGGAAACCCAAATGGTATAATGGTGATAATGTACTTTAATATTCTAAAATTCTAAGAACATACCCCTAAAAATGATAAAAACATACATATACCACATATATTAATGGTGATTAACGTGGGGAAACTGTGTTCCAACACTCAGTCTACCCGCTAGATCAGTCACTGGAGCACCATTCAATAACAATAAAACCGCATGACGGCAAAGTCCCAATCAGGTGGTAACGTGGCCAGTCCCTGAGAATGCTTATGAAGCATACGGCAGCGTATCAACACTGTCCCGATCAGATGAAGCAAGTGGTGATGTATAGATTCTATCAACGTGTCTATCGCGATACAGAGTGAGCGTGGATTCATCTAAAGGAAAACAAAGCCGGCAACCAAAGGAGCAAAGTTATATCATCTTTAACCCAAGGATTGGAGAGCAGTGACTCAATATTCACGTCATCAGAGCGTCCATCCAGTCCCCTAGGTTACCAGGTCACGTGGGACGCCACGCACAGGCCGAGCACACCACGTGGGACGCTGCTGGTGTGCGGCCACCTGGGATCAACGCTGTGGAAGAAACAGTGAAGAGGGGTAGGACCGGGCTCTCTTATGAGCATTGCTACTTGCGTAAAGAGAGGGTGAGTCAGCTTATTTGACTATTGTGAACGTTGGACTACAAGTGTGTCGGAGAGTGAACGGGGCTACTACACAACTATACAACTACTGTTTAGTCCGGTTCTGGCTAGAGAGTCATAGACACGGTGATATAATCTATACATCACCACTTGCTTCATCTGATCGGGACAGTGTTGATACGCTGCCGTATGCTTCATTAGCATTCTCAGGGACTGGCCACGTTACGACCTGATTGGGACTTTGCCGTCATGCAGTTTTATTGTTATTGAATGGTGCTCCAGTGACTGATCTAGCGGGTAGTGATGAGCGGGAGGTGCCATATTCGATTTCGCGATATTTCGCGAATATTCGCATGAATATTCGTGTTATATTCGTCGAAATCGAATATTCGCAATTATCGCGAAATTATTTTTTCGCATAATGCGAAAATTTATCTTGATAGTATAAGGCAACGTTCCTATGCTAATGACTATGGCTAGGCTAATATGTGTATTTTACGAAATTTCGTAATATTGCTCTAACTTCGTCTTTTAGAATATTACGAATATTCTAAAAGACGAAGTTAGAGCAATATTAAGAACATTTGCAAAAGTCGAAATTGCGATGCGAGTAATATAACACGAAATAGTCGCATGAAGATTTAAACTTAGAACTGCTATATTCCATATTCTAGCCTAATATGGAATATAGCTGTGCTAAGTTAGCACTGCTATATTCCATATTAGGCTAGAATATGGAATATAGCTGTGCTAAGTTGAAATCTTCATGCGACTATTTCGTGTTATATTACTCGCATCGCAATTTCGACTTTTGCAAATGTTCTTAATATTGCTCTAACTTCGTCTTTTAGAATATTCGTAATATTCTAAAAGACGAAGTTAGAGCAATATTACGAAATTTCGTAAAATACACATAGATTGTATTTAAGCTAATATACTGCTATAGTAATAATTTTTAATAGTGTACATATTTTACAAAACTTAAGTTCAGAAGACGCAAAAAAAAATTACAGGAAAAAAAAGGGATTATAGCACTATATTAGCTAAATTACAATCTATATGTGTATTTTACGAAATTTCGTAATATTGCTCTAACTTCGTCTTTTAGAATATTCGTAATATTCTAAGAGACGAAGTTAGAGCAATATTACGAAATTTCTAAAAGACGAAGTTAGAGCAATATTAAGAACATTTGAAAAAGTCGAAATTGCGATGCGACTAATATAACACAAAATATTCGCATGAAGATTTCAACTTAGCACTGCTATACTCCATATTCTAGCCTAATATGGAATATAGCAGTGCTAACTTAGCACAGCTATATTCCATATTAGGCTAGAAGATGGAGTATAGCAGTGCTAAGTTGAAATCTTCATGCGAATATTTCGTGTTATATTACTCGCATCGCAATTGCGACTATTGCGAAATTTCGTAAAATACACATATAGATTAGATTGTAATTTAGCTAATATGGAATATAGCAGTAAGTTGAAAACGCCACTGACTGGAGCAGCCAGGAAGCCAGGAATCCAAAGGACAGGTAAGAACAACTTTAGGGAAGTGGGAAAGAAAAAAATAGAATAAAAAAAAAAAGAAAAAGAACGAATATTCGATTTCGCGAATATATAGAACGATATTCTAAATATTCGCGAAATCTCGAAATTGCGATATTCGAGAAAAAAATTCGCAATTCGAATATTCGTGCTCCACACTACTAGCGGGTAGACTGAGTGTTGGAACACAGTTTCCCCACGCTAATCACCATTTATATATATGTGGTATATGTATGTTTTTATCATTTTTAGGGGTATGTTCTTAGAATTTTAGAATATTAAAGTACATTATCACCATTATACCATTTGGGTTTCCCTTCTGTAGTGTGCCCCCTCATATTTGTTTCTAAATATTTTCAACTTACTACAATGGCTGTCCAAGACCCAATTAATATTGTAACTTAAGGGATCGTAATATCTTTAACAAGACTTACGTTATACTACAACGCAATATGTTGCTGGCAATTGCTGTGACCGAAAATAATTCATCGATGAAAAAAGCATTAAAAAAAGCAATAATGTAGCCTCAGATGACACCACATTCAGTGCTTGCAATCAAATAATCTCTAACTTTTCTGCCAAACTTATAGACATTAGCATCCAACGCTTTGCCTATATTGTCTTCGGAAAGAAAGCTATACTGTGCAATATATACAGTACATAGTGGTATACAGATCAACAGTGCACAACATTTTTGACATTATTATAAATAACTTTAATTAAAATGAATTATTGAACATTTAAAAAAGTATATACTGTATTTTGCAGGGATTGAACTCTATTGTACACTGAACATGGCCGTCTGGCCCAGTAGTAAACTTTGCCACCCGTAATTTCCTTTGAGTAAAAAATAAATAAATAAAAGAACAAAAATAAATATGTTACACTTGATTCTTAAAGAATGAGAAGCATCGCTATAGAATGTAGATACAGATCAGATGAGCAGCAGCAGTTTGTCTAGCACATGGACAGATATGTAAGTATTTTATCTTGAATTAAATTGCTTTTCTCTTCAGATCAAATATCATTTATGAAATCATGTATATTCCAGAAAGGTTGTTGTTTGTTTCTTTTTTATTCTTCAACAAGATGCACAATCTTATCCTACTGAGAAAGAGCATTTTGATAAAGGTAGAAAACATGTCCTGAAGATTACAGATGCCACACTTAATATCAAGCATGTTAGGTTTGTCTATTTTTTCAAACTCATGTGATTTTAAGGTGTAAGAAGATGGCAGGGCAGCATCAGGCACCATAGTAAATGCCCCAGGACTCCCATTTCTCATTATACAAATTCAATATAATATGGTAACAAAACCATTCAACCATCCATTTTACATCATTGGATGACCACATATAGGCAAATATATCCTATGCATCCCATGATATCATGAAATCATTTGTGGGTTTTTTCAAAGCTGGCCATCTCACAGCACACATCTCAAACAGGTTGAGGCAAGAACAAAGGTAAGGAAGGACATATGACGGCGGTATGATCATGAAGTAACAGAGAAAGGATGGATTTATGAGTGACACAGTACGGCAGATGGATATATTTCTTAGTTATTGTCCCTCCAACCTAATCTTAATCTATACCATAATCACTTGTCCAGGGCGGCAACTGACACGGCTGAAGGTTAGCATGACAGGTGGTAATATTTGGTCATGATATTGTGACATTATATATTTTGTCATCAAGATATGACAATATTGGGATGCATTTTTGTTGACTACAAATTCATGTACTTTGGCATTAGTTTTCCACATGGAATTGAACAGGACTTGTGGACTAAGCCATTATGATCTTTTTTTGTTAAAATAGAAAGTGCAAAACTCTATAAATGTGTGGATGCATACTTTTTAAATTTAGTGTGCCAGTGCCCTGATTCTTACATTACAGAGTACCTGGCTTGTGCCTGCAGAACTGACATACATTAGCGGAAACAAGGTGTTCACTGGTGACTCTATTTCCAATGGATGATAGGCAAATTAGCTCATATCAGCCAAACAATGGACCTATCTGTAGAAATCTGTTTCAGGTTCTTACAGATCACTACAGAGCAGGGTATTGGCTTGATAAATGAAATGCCTTACAAGCATCTCTGGGAACTCTCTTCAATGAGAGAGCTGGTACTCCCATCCCCCAACCTCCCCCAATAACAGAGATCCCAAGATTATGCACTAATATCTCTTTATCACCACAATGCTACTATTTTGACCCTACCAAATAGCACCATAGATCTTCCGAGATCCCAGTTGTGAGCTAATAACCCAGTGCTTCAGGCTAAAGAGCAGCAGGTATGCATCAGGCATGCAGATGTGTGTGGGGCATGACACCAAGTCAAATGGGAGATGATCACGGCTACTCTCATTATTTTGTCCTTCATCGATGAAACACTTGATAAGCTGTGCTGCCACTGGATGCATTTATAGAAGGCAATTATTTTTAGGATATGCCAGTGTGAATAAAAATCAATATTTAATGATAAAACTATTGTTTATTGCTTATCTTCATCAATCACGTCGCAGTAAAAATTATCATTATCAGGGGCACAATTGGTAACTATAAATCCAGTCTTAGTGACATCTACATTTACATGATCTATTGCTTCCTAACACACAGATTACCCCAGGGCCACTATCGGAAAACAGTGCTTTTTTCATCCTCATGATGGAAAGGACCACTGCACAACTTTTCAAACCATTGATTTCTGGCTTGGAAAGGAACTTTAATATACTGTATGCACTCTGGATCTGGTTTGTGCTTGTGTATACAGTACAGAATGTTGCACTCTATAAAGGTACGGGTAGTGCCATTACTGTGTGGCGCATGTGAATACACCTCAGTTACATATCTCAAAGTTTGTGGAAATTAAAGAAAAAGTTTTAATGTGCTCTTTGCAAGATAGTCGTTAAAATGGAATATGTTTGGAAACTAACAAAACTGTGCAGCCAATATCCCCTGTGCTTGATATTTTACTGCTGCTATTGAAAATGTGACATTAATCATCATCAGTTTTAAGTTCTTCTTAATTTATTATTTTAATTATTTTCCAAAGACACACAAGTGTTTACTATGTATATGTGACAGCTTAGCCCAGGGGTAGAATAAACAGCATTTATTAAACTTGTAAACATTTCCTTATGAGCACAGCCCTTCATTTTGATATATCTTTTTTATATACTGTGATATAAATTATTTAGCAGACTGGTTGTATCCTGATGTAGCCTCCTCATTTCCAAACTATTTTTTTTAGTGGTGACAATAAGCTCTTTACAATTATGCCAGCAAAGGTCTGTGCTCCTTTATATACATCTTCTAACTGCTCTATATTGACATTTTATTCAATCACAGTATTTGTATGTAAGAGAAGAATAACAAAATGGTGGGAACCCAGCATGGATATGTTTCATTTATTTCATGGTGTTCACTTTCAATCTGTCAGTACTTGGTCAGTATTTAGCATCAGTATTTATATGGAAAGATGTGTGCCTCTTCTGTGTTTTGGACCCGTTCCTGGTTTTAGATGACAAATATTGATGTAAAATACTGGAAAAATGCTAACCGTGTCAAAGTAGAAATAAATTTGTTGTGGCATAACACGCACAGTACCTGGCTCAATAGTAGCTATCTTTACAGGCTGGGTGCCCATAACTGTATTAGATCTCAGCCAGACTTTAGTTGTTACCTTCATTTCATAGGATCACAATTGAAATGGGTTGCACCAAGAAAAGTATTCTACATTTTTCAAACCAGCACCTGAAACTGAATACTTTTCTAATTGCATGTAATTTAAAATGTAGTGTATTGACTGACTTAATCAATAAAATGTATCTTTTTAGCACCACCTGCTATTTTCCTTACTTTTCTGCCCACCTCAGTAACATCACTGAAGCGGTTGCACATGCTCAGTTCTGTCCTTAAAGGGCATCTGTCAGCATATTTCTACCTATGAGACTGGCAGACCTGTTGCATGTGAGCTTGGTAGCTGAAGACCCATGTTTGTGTTGGTCCCATGTTCATATGTGCCCGTATTGCTGATAAAAACTGCTGGTAAGAAGTTTATGTTTAAGTTAATATACTCAAATGAGCCTCTAAAAGCAATAGGGGTGTTGCTGTTACACTTTGAAGTTCTGCTCTCTCTGCAACTGCCGCAACCTCTGCACATTGATTAACTTTAGAAGTCAGGGGCAGGCACAGATGACATTTTTACCTTCTGACCCTGTTAATCAAAGTGGAGAGGGTGCAGCAGTTGCAGAGAGACCTGAGCCTTGTTCATAGAGGCTCATTTGTGTTTTTCTCAACAATGTGGGCACATTTGCAAATGGGATCAACACAGATGCCTTCTGCTGCCAAGCGCACATACAACAGGTCAGCCAGTTTCAAATTTACAAATATGCTCACTGATTTCCTTCAACCCCTTCCTGCCACTCCAACATACAATTACGTTGCTGGTGTGCGGTTTAAAGATTTTACCACTAGAGATGACCAAAGGTTTCAAAGATTCAATTTGGTCGCTTTGGTCAATTTGATTTGTTACGGATTCATTTGTCAGGCCACGAACATTCCTAGCTAACCCTTAGTTAAAAAAAAAAAAGCATACAGCATCCTTTAGTAAAGCAAAAAAAAAAAATATGGTGAGCTCCCCTGCAGGTGTCCTCATGAATCTTTAGTGGAACAAAATAAAGACATAGATGCAGCGCCAATAAAGTAGTGGAGAAAATAAAAGGTTATTTCAATCCAAGTTGTGGCAGTACAAACACAGTACAAACACATGCATTTAAATTCCTTCTGTTAGCTGTAGAATGACTTTGCATCACTATTAGGCTTAGCTCACACTTTTGGTCAGTTATTGTCAGCCCAAAGAAGGTGCGGGTCAAAACTACAGTGCAGGTGCACATCTATTCATGATACCTAAACCGAGAGTAGGATGGGATCCTGAATTTGACCCACAGTGATGGAAATAACTGACCAAATAACAGAAGTGTGAACTGAGCCTTACAGATCAATGTTAGTGTCAGCTATACTTTATCGGCATGGAATTTACCGGGCCGTGGCCCAAGATTCAAGTAGTGGCCCCATGACAGTGGGGAGGGTGTCAGCAGTAAGACTGTATACACAGAACTGTTTTTTTTTTTTATGCGGATCCTATAGTTTGAGCATCTGTCTTCAAACAATCAGTATTTGGTAAGCATTTGATCTGTAAGGTAAAAGAAGGAGAGGGTCCAAAACAGAGATAGCATGTAAAGAAAATATTTACAAGTCTTCTGTGCTTTGGACCCACTCCTGCTTTTGGCTTCCAAATCATGATCAAATCGCGATGCAAAATACTGACTGTGTGATAGAGAGCTTATGTTTAATTGGCAGGAATTTTTGGTCATTTGCATCTAAAATTGATGGCCAAACAAGGACACTAGTGGTCATGTAACAGACTGGTGATGATGAAAACAGCACGAAGAGTCACGATAATGTCCCCGGAACAGAGTAGGGGCTGTGGCAACAGCATAAAGAGTCACAATAGCGTCCCTGTAACAGAGTTGGGGAAGGGCTGTTGTATCAGATACCAATGTCTGGAAATCTTGGTTGACCCAGGCTTCTTTCACCTTCATAGAAGTTAGGCTCTCAACATTTTATGCTGAAAGATGAGTTCTCTTTGGGATTGCTATGCCACCCGCCACACCAAACACTCATTCTAATGCCACGCTACTCGACGGGCAGGTGTCATGGATTCACTGTGCTACTGACTGGCTGTACCCTGGAGGGGCATGACTAAGCCTCTGATGGTGAGGATAGACTTGGGCCATTAGGGTAGTTGCCAGGTGCCACTCCAGAGCAGTCCCAGAGTCAGTAGTAGCTGGTCCAGGTGGACCAGAAGATACCTGAGATAGGTAGCAGCAGTACAGGCGTGGTAGACAGACAGGGTCATTACCAGGAGCAACAAAACAGGAACCGAAGGATGAGGCAGAGGCATAGTCAGACAGGCAGAAGGTCAGGGCAGGTGGCACAGGTATAGGTCAGGCAATCCGGTGTCGGCAATGGGAGAGACAAAGGAAGCAGGCAGGGATCAGATGATAAGTGGAGTCCAGGGAAGAAGTGTAGGTCTGGAACACAGGTGGTTATCAAGCTTTTTAGCAACAGAGTAGGACCTTGACACTCAGGCATCTGGGAAACGGGCTAAACCCCATAAGTATGTGTAGGAGAGCCAGGGTTGGTCTACGAGGTCATCTGACCCAGCCCAGCCCAGGGAGTGATGCGTACCGCCCTTAGAGCAGTGACACATGAAACCAGCTGAACTCATGCTGTGTCCAGGGCTGAATGGAAGCTGGGGAGCGGAATCTTCAGAAGCAACATCACTCACAAAAACAGAGTGTCCTGGACTGCAGCAGTAACTGGGAAGCAATGGCCACCGATCACCGAAGAGCAAGGCACCAGGGACCACGGCAGTAAGCAGGGAAACAGCGTCGCACAGCAGTCACTGTTTCAGCAGCAAAGCTTGCCCAGAGAAAACTCAGCCAGTTGCGGACACAATTCAAGTTTGGATGCCCAGTAGTCTAGAGGATTTTGCATTTGGGTTAAAGTTCTGCTCCATGTATGGCTGCTGCTGGGTGGTTTCATCAGTAGGCCGGTGAAGAACAGTGCTCATCAGTGACTCATAAAGGTTAGTCTCCAACATTTTGTGAAGAAAGGTGATTTCTCTTTGGAATCACTATGTCACCTGCCACACTAAACACTTACTCTGATGCCACACTACTGGCAAGGCAGGAAAGTATGCCCAGGGAAAACTCAGCCAGTTGCTGGCCTCAATTCAAGTTTGGATGCCCAATAGTCTAGAGGATCTTGTATCTGGGGTGACAGGGTTCAGTTCAAGTATGCCACCAAATGCTGGTTGAGGTTCTGCTCCATGTATGGCTGCTGCTGGGTGCTTTCATCAGTAGGCGGGTGAAGAACAGTGCTCATCAATGACTTATAAAAGGTTAGTCTCTCAACATTTTGTTCTGAAAGGTGAGTTCTCTTTGGGATTACTATGCAACCCGCCACACTAAACATTCACTCTGATGCCACACTACTGGCTGGGCAGGAAAGCTTGCCCAGGGAAAACTCAGCCAGTTGCGACCACAATTCAAGTTTGGATGTACAGTAGTCTAGGGGAACTTGCATCCGGGGTGACAGGGTTCACTTCAAGTATGCTACCACCTGCTGGTTGAGGTTCTGCTCCATGTATGGCTGCTGCTGGGTGCTTTCATCAGTAGGCGGGTGAAGAACAGTGCTCATCAGTGAATCATAAAGGTTAGTCTCTCAACATTTTGTGCTTAAAGGTGAGCTCTCTTTGGGATTACTATGCAACCCGCCACACTAAACAATCACTCTGATGCCACTCTACTGGCTGGGCAGGAAAGCTTGCCCAGGGAAAACTCGGCCAGTTGCAGCCACAATTCAAGTTTGGATGTACAGTAGTGTAGAGGATCTTGCATCTTGGGTGACAGGGTTCAGTTCAAGTATGCTAACATCTCCTGGTTGAGGTTCTGCTCCATGTATGGCTGCTGCTGGGTGGTTTCATCAGTAGGAGTGTGAAGACCAGTGCTTATCAGTGACTCATAGAGTTTAGTCTCCAGCATTTTATGCTGAAAGGTGAGTTCTTTTTGGGATCAATATGCAACTCACCGCATAAAACACTCACTCTAATGCCACAATACTGGCCTGGCATTAAAACTTGCCCCGGGAAGAGGGCGGAGCCAATGTCTGAGCTGTGAGGACATGCTCTGCTGAGCTCCGCTTAATCTCTTGCTAAAGGGACTTGCCTACGTTAGCTATTGTGCTCCAAAATGGTGAAAATCGGAGGACAAAAGACCACAGACCATGCTGTGATCCCGAGAGGTCCTAACCCAGGAACGGGGATGGCAAAATATCTGAAGAAACAGACCGCTACGCCTGCAGCTAAAGAATCTAAGATGGCGCCGGCAGACGAGCGCTCTGAAGCAGACGCTGATGGGGGCATGTCTGAGGGAGAAAGCGATGGTGGTGGGTCTGTAAGCTTCCCCTCACTGCCTGTGTCTAGGCGTTTCATCAAACAAGCCCTAGCTGAAGCCCTCTCACCTCTCAAACAAGAAATCTCAGTACTTACCCAGGAGATTCACCATATAGGTCACAGGGTCGAGTCACTGGAAAACATCCATCAGGCCACCCTGGAACATAGCGCCGCTGTCTCCCAATCCCTCTCCTCCTGCCAGCAGCATATAAATCACCTGCATGCAGCCATGGAGGATCAAGAAAATCGGAGCAGGAGGAACAACCTCCGGTTCAGAGGCATACCAGAGACTGTGCCTAATGATGATCTCATGTCCACCATTAAACAAATAGCTGAAACCCTCCTGGGAAATGGCGACTCGTCTGACATGATTATAGAAAGAGCTCACAGAGCCCTCAGAAAGAAGCCAAAAGATACAGAGCCTCCCAGGGACATTATTTGCCGATTTTTAAATTATGCAGACAAAGAAAAAATCTTCAATGCAGCTAGAGCCTCAAATGCCATCTTATTTGGCGACTCTTCTATTAAGATATTCCAAGACCTTTCTCCTGTTACCTTAAATAAGAGGAAAACCCTGAAACCTCTCACAGATCACCTGCGCAGCAAGAATATCTTATACAGATGAACCTTTCCCTTCGGTCTGTCCTTCAAGTACGCAGGAAAACAGATCAAGATATCTACCTATATGGATCTACAGGATGCATTTTTTTCGATGGACATTCCTTCAATTGACATAGCAAGTTGGGACGCAGTGTCTGAGATCTCCGCATTACCAGATCTTCCGAAGCTGACCCCCTGGGAGAAGACTTCTACTCCTAAGCGACAGCGCATGAAACATCGCAGTGGCAACCTGACCCCGAGGAGGATAACTGGATCTTCGTCATAGCTCTCTCTCTTTAATATTGTTGGCATACTATAAGCAATGTCTCTGTCTCTATTCTCCTCTAAGTCCTCCTTCCTCCATCTCTCTCATTTTCTTCCTTCATCATACCTCTTTCCTTCTGCACTTCCTCCCTTCACCCCCCCCCTCCTCCTACCCCTCCCCCCCTTATTTGGAGTACATATTCAAATACCTTATTTAATCCCAATATTAGCAGGAACCTGTACTTTTAAAGATCCCAAATTTTTTCCCTCCTTTGGAAGGAAAGATGCTCTGTCTTATTCTTACAGGAAACCCACTATAAGCATGGCAGCTACCCTAATCTTTCATTTTCCAAATTCCCAAATTGGTACCACTGTGGGGCAGGGGGTGCGGCCTCTAGGGGAGTAAGTATAGGATTCAGGAGAAATGTTCCCTTCACTTACTCTGCTCACACACAAGACCCTGATGGCAGATACATCATCCTAAAGGGCTTTATTGGTCGTAAGATGTACACATTTGTCAATATTTATGCCCCCAACGCTGACCAGATTGACTGGCTACTATCCCTTTTGACCCTGGTGGAGGACTTGCGGGAGGGAGCCCTTTTCTTGGCAGGTGACTTCAACGTCGCTTTACAGCCCCTCGTTGATACATCTTCCAAGAAATCTTTCTCTGCTAAATCTCTTAGAAAGCTGAATACCAGACTATATGATCTAGGATTCATAGATATATGGAGATGCCTCAACCCAAATTGCACTGACTACTCCTTTTATTCCGCTCCAGGTCACTCCTACAGCAGGATAGACTACATATTCGCTCCGAAGGACCAAATTCCTCTTTTCTCGGATGCAAAAATTGGTAACATCACATATCAGATCACTCCCCTATCTTCTGTACAATACGTCCGTCCTCTGACCCAGGTAGGACTCCTATTTGGAGACTTAATGAATCTGTGCTGAGCAATGATGGCCTTAAAAAACACTTCAAATCCCTCATAGAAGAATACTTTTCCCTCAATAAGAATCCAGATATTTCTCCCCAGATCCTCTGGGATGCCCACAAAGTTTTTATAAGAGGCCACTTCATTAGCAAATGTTCCTTTCTAAAGAAACAAGCAGACAAACATCTCTCCTCTTTTCTGGATCAGATTCACGTATTGGAGTCTCTCCATAAGAGATCCCTTGCAGTTCAACACTTATCAGACCTCACCGCTCTTAGAACAGAGCTCAAAAATCTTCTAAATGCTAAAGCCGCTAAATACTATCTATCCTCCCAACACAAGTTCTTTGCTCATGGTAACAAGGCCTCAAAGTTAATGATGCAATGCATTAAACGCAGAAAGCTAGCTAGACATGTACCTTCTATCAAAACTCCTCAGGGCCAACAGCTTTACTCCTCAGAGGCTATTGCTGAACAGTTTAAGCTTTTTCATGAAACCTTGTACAATTTACCTCCCCCACAGAGGACCCAATCATTCTAAATAGAGAAGCGTCAGTTAAGGCCTTTCTGGACACACTAAACCTTCCTAAATTATCCCCAGGTTTACCATAGAAAAACCTTTCACTCCGGCCGAATTAACTGCAGCCCTTAAAGCCTCCCTGTAACGGATCTCCTGGCACCCCGACTGGGTACCTCCGTTGATGGATGCTCCTAGTGCTTTCCGAGGACTCCAAGCACTCCACTTGACACCGTACGCACTGCAGACCCCACGAACCACCGAAGCTTGGTTGAGGCCTCACCGTCTCCTACCCACCCTGGACCTACGACAAGGCTCCAGGTGGTGAACCTCTCCTAAAACCAGAGAGCAGGAACAGCTCTTAAAAGAGCTAGTAGTTATAGCCAGGGGAGTATAGCAAATCTTCAGCATATAGCAATCCCCCAGTGTTGATCAGTTACCCAAACATCAGCCTCAATATGATGAAGGATAAAAAAGGAACACTTTATTGAGGGCTACCCGCCCATATTTATGCAGGTCCCCATCTGGTGGACACGCCCCTAGGGGACCAGAATGAAGACTGTGACACAGGACAGATATGCAGCACTGCAGGATACACAGACACAATACATCCCCACAATGCATCATGTTTTCCTCCTCTCTGCCCTGGAGACACCCGAGGAGTAATCCAATTATCTCTCAAGACAAAGGGAAATCACCAATACACATGTGGGGATAACAGGACAGAAATCACCACCCAAACACACCCCCACAGCAAACACAGACATTTAACATATTCCCAGATAGCTCAAGTCTGAGTGCATATCATTAGGTGAATGGCACTCAGAATACACAAATACAATAAAATTAGCTATCTGGGTACCCTCACATAACAAAATACAATTGCAAAGACAGATTTAAGCTGTGCGGCCTGTCTGCTCCTTTAAAGTTAGTATGGGCCATAATCCTGAGGCAAGAGGCTGGTAGCCAGGCCCCTCCGAAACCCAGTGGCGAGGTTGGTTTCGTCACACTCCCCAAAAGATAAATGCCCGGGCCCGGATGGCATCCCAACTGCTTACTATACCTCTTTCCAAGACTCCCTAATACCTTACTTCCTCCCCATCTGCAACTCTTCCCTCCGCAACCAACCATATCAGTTGATATGACTAATGCGTTAATTACAATAATACCCAAAGAAGGCAAAGACCCTACCTCCTGCGCTAACTATCGTCCTATATCCTTACTGAACACAGATTTAAAAATCCTGGTGAAAATGTTGGCCACTAGACTCCAATCTTTTCTCCCTAACCTGATCCACTCTGATCAGGTGGGATTTGTGAAAGGGCGGGAGGGAAAGGACAATACTACCAAAGTTCTTGATGCCCTCTTCTATGCTTCACACAAGAAAAGGCTCTTGGTTTTACTTGTCACTGATGCTGAAAAAGCATTCGATGGAATAGACTGGTCGTACATAAGGCATACCCTGCACAAATTCAATTTTCCTATCCCATACATCAATGCTGTTTTTGCAATGTACACAAATTCCTCTGCTTCAGTCCTGGTCAACAACCTCATATCCGCCCGTTTCTCAATCAAAAACGGTACACGTCAGGGATGTCCCCTCTCTCCCCTCATATTTGTCTTAGTGATGGAAACCCTTTTGCAGGCCTTGAGACAGGAAGAGGGCATCATTGGACTAAAATTAGGCCCACGAGAATTTAAACTAGCGGCCTTTGCAGACGACCTGCTTATTCTTACGACAAACCCCACTAAGTCTATGCTCCTAACAATATCCCTCTTAAAAAGATTTGGTCTCCTCTCAAATTTTTAAATCAATCCTCAAAAATCCCAGATCCTCCACATAGGTTTATCCCCAACCCAAATTTATGCCCTCCAATTAAGCTCTCCTTTCAACTGGTCTAATAGACACCTAACCTACCTGGGCATTAAATTAACTTCTCTTCTCCCAGAACTGTTCCATCTCAACTACACTCCCCTCCTGAAGGCCATTGTTGCTCAGCTGGATTCTCTGGACTACCCATATCTGTCTTGGTTTGGCAGAAAAAACATGGTGATGTCCCTGGTAATTCCGAGACTCACTTACCTCCTGCAAGTTCTCCCAATTGCTATCCCAAGGTCCTTTTTTAGGTCTTTGAACTCCCAGATCCGGAAATTTATCTGGCAGGGTAAAAAAAACTAGAATATCCTTCTCTACCTTAACGAAACCTAAACACCTCGGTGGGATAGGTTTACCCGACCCTGAACTATATATGAAAGCTATACATTTAACTAGAGTGATTGATTGGCTCAGACCCTTAAATCACAAACAATGGCTACCGTTAGAAAATATCTTTTTTCCTTCCACTATCAGGGCCCTGTTGTTGTCGGATAGTCCACTCCCTGCCATCTCCTCTATTCCGAACCCTATAATTTGCACTTCTTTGAAGTTATGGGAGTGGTTCTCCTCCAACTACCGTGCCTTACCCCTGCCCTCCCCTCTCCTTCAGGTAGGGGATATCATTTCATTAGCTCCAAAAGAGATGAAGGACTCCTGCCCTCTAAGGATCAGATCATCTACTAAGTTAGTAACAGATCTGCTAGACAAGGACGGATGTGTCCTCTCTGGAGCGTCTCTTTTAAAAAGTCGAGATATTACTTCCTCACATGCCCTATTCCTCATTTATATTAGAAAATAAATCGCCTTTAGGGCCAAATCCCTGAACATACAGAAACCCTCAGACTGGTTTGAGAATCTGCTGAATTCCACTAACTACCCCTTTAAGTTAATATCTGCTCTTTACAAAAAACTTTCCCTCTCCCCTATGAGTGTCAAACCGGCAGTAATAGCACTATGGGAAAAGGACCTGGGAAGACAATTTTCTCAATCGGACATAACCAAACTTTTCACTACCCCACGCAAACTCTCACGCTGTGTCCGAGTGCAAGAGAACGGTTACAAGGTTTTATCCAGATGGTATAGAACACCAGACAAGATCTCCTTGTACTATCCTAATGTTCCAGACAAATGTTGGAGATGGGAAAAGAACAAAGGCTCTTATTTCCATATCTGGTGGGAATGTCCTCTGTTAAATCCTTGGTGGAGGAAAATATTCAGTTTAAGCAATAGTATATGCAATACCAACTTCCCTAGTTCCCCCGAGATTGCCCTATTATCTTTTGGCATCCATGGGGTAGACACTCATAAAAAAAAAACCTCTTTTCCTTCCTGATTTCAGCGGCACAGCTACTTATCCCCACATATTGGCGTAACCCAGACATTCCTACTATTGACCATTGGAAAGCTAAGGTTGACCAATTTTATCGCCTCGAAGAGCTCTCACATTGGGAACTAAAATCCAGAAGTACCTTCCTCCGTATTTGGCCTTTATGGAAAACATATAGAAACTTTTCTTAATACCTTACAATCTATATCCAGGTGTTCATGCATTTAAGTCTCAGGTTTTGTTCTACTCATAAAATAATATCTGTAATTGATATTAACAATATGTCTATAAACAAATGTAATGATTGTAACTAAAACTTTATAGTGTTTTTGCACTAAGATGTATTATTTTTAGTCATAATAAATTTTTATTGGTTTTTCTTCATTAGTAAAGAGAACAATTCTTACATACTTGTTCAATTGTACAGTAAGCGAAAGTTGTTGTCGATAGGTCATGTGAATAATACTTATTACATGTATTATAGTTAACTTTACGTACAGTAAGTATCAGTTACATTGTTACTGATCAAGTACGTTAATTAGTTCAAATAAAAGAAAATAATACAAAAAGAAAATTATGAAAATTAATATATAAAAGAAGAAATAAAAGTAAAGACAAAGTGGAAACATTTTAGAAACCATTATTAACATTCCTCTGCTGTGAGTTCGTATTTGTATGTCATATTTGTTATTGACATATTTAATGTTTTGACCAGTCCTTGACATCTGTTATGTATATAATTTTTATTTTGGGTAGTAAAACAACCAAGTCCTCCATTTACTTTCCATAACACCTCTTTTCCCCCTAATCGTTGCGTGTATATGTTCGTTTATGTAGTTTTTTTATACCAATTCTGTAACTTCACTGACTTTAGGAATTATATTTGTTTTCCAATGTTTTGCTAACAACGTGCGGTAGGTAATGAAGATATGCATTATGGGTATTTGGGCTAATGGGTCTATACACCTCCATTCCTATATTCAGTAAGGCTAGTTCCGGAGTAAGCAGAATGTTTTTTCCTGCTATCATGTTGATTAATTCATGTAAGTCCCTTTTAAGTTTTCCTAACTTTGGACATGTCCAAAAGATGTGGAAAAGAGTACCACATTGATTACAATTCCTCCACACATATTTGAACATGTGTTGTAAAATTTGTGTAGCTTTACTGGTGTATAATACCATCTAGATATTGTCTTAAAAAATTGTTCTCTGTGGTTAGTGCAAGTGGTGGCTTTTTTGAACAAGAGCATTGCTTTGCTCCAATGGTGTGCGTTCAAAGGTTTATTCAAGTCTGCTTCGCATTTTTGCTGATATACTAGTTTATCTTGTGATATATCATTATTTGCTAGATCATATATCATTTTGAAATATTTTGTTGTTTGTCGGCTAGGTAATATATCTAATAGATTTGATAGGTTGTGTGGTAAATATATTTCTGCGTTAGGGTACTTCTCCCAGAGTTTTTTTTAAAGCAATATAGGTAGGTTTATCTTTATTAGTTAATTGAAAGCTATTTTGAAGGTCTTCAAACTCTAGGATCTTATTGTCCCTGATTATCTGCTTAAAGGATGAGATTCCCATGTCCGTCCATGAATCAACGTTTTTTAGTGTTGTAAAATGTTTAAGGTATGTTAGTTTTACATCATGTTTTACCATGTTTGGAAGGTTTCTGTTTGTTTTGAGGTGTAGGTTCCATGCTTCTAGTGTTGCTCTAATTGTGGGTATACACATCTTCGGTAAGTCAGAGAATTTGTTGGCATTCACTATCATTTGTGGCCAGTCAGAAGTTTGGAAAAAATCTGTTTCTATTTGCGTCCATGGTTTCAGTTTATCTTTTTCTTTAAGCCAATCTATGGATTGTGCTATAAGGGTGGTATTGTGATATGCTGCATTTCCAAACTTAGCAGCATATCACAATACCACCCTTATAGATGTATTATTTTTACAATATTCAATTGTACGGATATTTTAAAACAATAAAAATTGTTTATAAAAAAAACTTGCCCAGTGAAAACTCAGCCAGTTATGGCCACAATTCAAGTTTGGATGCCCAGTAGTCTAGAGGATCTTGCATCTGGGGTGACAGGGTTCAATTCAAGTATGCCACAACCTGCTGGTTGAGGTTCTGCCCCATTTATGGCTGCTGCTGGGTAGTGATGGACAAATATCTGCCGGGACGGTTCGCGAACCCGATCAAATGTTCGCGAACCGTAAGTTCGCGGCAGGTCCCATTCATTTTAATGGCAGGCAAACCTGAAAAACCTTCAGCTCATATTTGCAGCCAAGAAATAATTACTAGAAGTGCAAAAATAGTCCCACAACATGGACAGTGACATACCAGATGTAATATTCGAATTTGCGATCTCCATAAAAAAAAAAAAAATTATGCTAAATATCAGCAATATAATTGCACTATACAGTACCCAAGTGCACTATAAAGAAAGTATATTGGTATATAACACCCTGCTTCAATCTTTTTTTTTGGGGACGACTGGTATATCACACCAGTAGAAATGATTTGCTCCAATAACGCTTGTCCCTCTATATACCTGCAGTATCGCAGCAGAGCCGCACACAACTGCCGCACAATACAAATGCACTATAATATACTTTCTAATATAGAAAGTATATTATAACATTGTACAAGGAAGGCAATCCTTTAGAGTATACATGAAGATAAAATTTAACCTTTAATAATTTTACTATGAGGGTACATTCACACGTCCATAAGTGTTTTGCGGATCCGCAAAACACGGACACCGGCAATGTGCATTTCGCAATTTGTGGACCGCACATCGCCGGCACTATAATAGAAAATGCCTAATCTTGTCTGCAATTGCGGACAAGAATAGGACATGTTCTATTTTTTTGGAAGCACAGATGGGGAAGTGCAGATCCGCGGATGCGGATTCGCAAATGCGGATGAGGACAGCACATTCCGGACCCATTGAAAATGAATGGGTCTGCACCCATTCCGCAAAATTGCAGAACGGATGCGGACCCATTTTGCAGACGTGTGAATGGAAAAGATATCCCTCAAAATGAAAATAAATTAAATTATTAAAGTTAAGCAAAAAGCATAGATGTGGTAGGCAATAACAAGTGCTCGGCGGCACTAAATCAGGTGCTCGGCGACACCAAATCAGAAACCATATGTCCTACCACAATCCGCGGGGTTCCAGTGCACATCCATGAATCCAGGAGGGAAAGCAAAAAAGCATCCATCCCTGGTCTAGATGATGATGTGGTATTGAAGGACAGGGTGGGCAAAGAACTGTCCCTGATATTGCCCTACAGGGGGGTGCTATTCTGGCCCTGATAGCCTAACCACAGACCACCAGCCCTGATAAGAGCAACCCGTCCGGAACCTTACCCTATAAAAAAAATGGCCCTAGTAAGCCCCTAGCCCAGTGGTGGGCAAACTTTTTTGTCAACTGAGCCAAATATCGCCAAAACCACGATTGAAATTTCTTTCGAGAGCCACATTTTTAAAACCTAAAATATTGCGTCAACAGTACCAGTGAGGACTATTAGGGCTCATGCACACGACCGTGTGCCCGCCGTTGCCATATTGCAGGTCGCATACGGCGGTTCAGCAATACACGGGCACTGGCCGTGTGCAGCCCGCATCAAGGACCCATTCACTTCAGCATGCGCTACTTTTTTGCGGTGCGGGCAGTCGGATGCCGATTGCGAACCCCATTCAAGTGAATGGGTCCGCGATCCTCATGCAGCTGCCCCATGATCGGTGTCCGTGCATTGCGGACCGCTAGTTGCGGTCCGCAGCACAGGCACGGTGCCCTTACATTCGTGGGCATGAGCCCAGAGTGTGTTTTTGAATACTTTTATATGTACTTTCTTTTATTTGGATCTTGATTATTATTTCATTTTATCTTTATCATTTTTTACTTTTATTAAACTTGTCTGCAGATGTGGATGTAATGTGGATGACGCACTTATGGAGGATGTCTGTGGATGACGCACTTATGGGGGATATCTGTGGATGACGCACTTATGGGGGATATCTGTGGATGACGCACTTATGGGGGATATCTGTGGATGACGCACTTATGGGGGATATCTGTGGATGACGCACTTGAGGGGGATTTCTGTGGATGACGCACTTATGGGGGGTATCTGTGAATGACACATATATAGCATAAGATGCTATATATGTGCCCTCCACAGATATCCCCCATAAGTGCCCTCCACAGATATCCCCCATAAGTGGCCTCCACAGATATGTGGCATATGTGCCTTCCAGTAAGTAAAGTAATGTATTAGTGGGGGGAAGGGAGGAGGCAGGGACACTTGCGGCGGAGCCGGTGCAGTACACGGCGCTGTGCACACACCGGGGGCAGCTCCTACCTTTCTGCTGCAGGACATTTTGCTCCTCCTGAGCGGCGGCCTCTTCACCACTCCTCACATGGCCGGTGTTCTGCCGAAAGTCCGCCGCTGCCCGCCCTTCTGCTGCTGTGCGCAGCGTGACATCTCACCCTCCGTCATGCGCCTCCTGCCCCGCCTGCCTTCTTCATTCATAAAGTGGAAGGAGCAGACAGACAGGGCAGGAGGTGCATAATGGACATTTTGCAAGCAGCTTGAGCGGCGCGATATGGCTGCATGGCTGCCCACCCGCCAGCCCGAACCAAAGAGCCGCATTTAGGGTTCAAAAGAGCCGCTTGTGTCTCGCGAGCCGCACTTTGCCGACCACTGCCCTAGCCCCTATGCCCCTGACTTCCAGGTGATCACTATTTAGATTTATGTGTTTTTGACTCATTATAAAAGTATATTATAAGTATATCGCACCCCTCTGTGTATCAGACATATCAATAGCACACCCATACTAGTGCTCAAAATGACTTTTGTGGCCCTATTAGCTAGCGTTTGGTGTCCCTAACAGCCTGTCCCTGCTCCACACAGCAACCTCTCCCTACACTGGCAAAACACTGAATGTAAAATGGCAGCCAGATCAGGTTTATTTATAAGGTAGGGGGTATGTCCATGTGCTGAAATGTCTCAATTGGCTGTCCTGTACCACCTGATGGATGTGTCATGGGTCAAAGTTCTTCACAATGTAAAATAATATGGCGGGTGCGAATTTCTCCATATTTTTGCATGTTCGGCGAATCGCGAACACACAAAGTTCGCCGCAAAACGACCGCCAGGCGAACCGCAAGGCCATCTCTACTGCTGAGTGGTTTTACCAGTAGGTGGGTGAAGAACAGTGCTCATCAGTTACTCATAAAGGTTAGTCTCCAACATTTTGTGCTGAAAGGCGAGTTCTCTTTGGGATCAATATGCCACTCACCGCACTAAACACTTACTCTGATGCCACACTACTGGCCGGGCAGGAAAGCTTGCCCAGGGGTAACTCGACCAGTTGTGGCCACAATTCAAGTTTGGATTCCCAGTAGTCTAGAGGATCTTGCATCTGGGGTGACAGGGTTCAGTTTAAGTATTCCACCACCTGCTTTTTGAGGTTCTGCTCCATGTATGGCTGCTGCTGGGTGCTTTCATCAGTAAGTGGGTGAAGAACAGTGTTCATCAGTGACTCATGAAAGGTTAGTCTCTCAACATTTTGTGCTGAAAGGTGAGTTCTCCTTGGGATCACTATGCCACCTGCCACACTAAGCACTAACTCTGATGCCACCCTACTGGCCGGGCAGGAAAGCTTGCCCAGGGAAAACTCAGCCAGTTGTGTCCACAATTCAAGTTTTGATGCCCAGTAGTCTAGAGGATCTTGCACCTGGGGTGACAGGGTTCAGTTTAAGTATTCCACCACCTGCTGTTTGAGGTTCTGCTCCATGTATGGCTGCTGCTGGGTGTTTTCATCAGTAAGTGGGTGAAGAACAGTGCTCATCAGTGACTCATAAAGTTAGTCTCTCAACATTTTGTGCTGAAAGGTGAGTTCTCCTTGGGATCACTATGCCACCCGCCACACTAAACTCTCAATCTGATGCCACACTACTGGCTGGGCAGGAAAACTTGTCCAGTTATGGCCACAATTCAAGCTTGGCTGCCCAGTAGTCTAGGGGATCTTGCATATGGGGGGACAAGATGCAGTCCTAGTATGCCACCACCTTCTGGTTGAGGTTCTGATCCATGTAAAGCTGCTGCTGGGTGGTTTCATCAGTAAGCGGGTGAAGAACATTTTTCATCAGGGACTCAATACTTAAGTTGCTACTGATGGAGCTGGTGCTGCTGCCCGCCCAACCCCCTCCAGCAGTCAAGGTGGTGGAGAATGAGCTCAGAGATTTCTACTTTGTTAGACCTCCTGATTAACCTGTCTGCCCCATAGGCTGATTTTAATTAGTTTCAGTATAAAGCTGTAGCCTGCTCTCACTACATCCATTGGAAGCTGTCTGGCACAAGGAAAGGTATAGAGTGGGCTCGGCATGCATGTTGGTACCTGCATCCCTTGTAATGGAGGCCATTATGGCACCAAAAATGGTAAAAGGCAGAGTGGATCCAGCATGCATGTGGATCCAACACTCCCTGAATTTTATGGCAGCCATTAAGGCGCATAACAGGTAGTATTTAGTGTTAGGACCCGTCTAACAGAGATCACCTTGACGTACGGCAGACGGGCTCAGATGGTTTTGTACAAAATGCATTGGCCAAGCATCACTTTATAAATAAGCGTAGCATTAGCACTATCATTTTTGTGACTATGGCATTGTTGTACTTTATCTGATTTGCAGGGTGCTGCTGCATTGTCTTTTTTCCCACAAAGTGACTTTGGGGAGTAGTCTTCTCTGTCTGCATTATCAAGAAAAAGGTCATGATTTTTCTGCTCATACAGATGGTCCAACACGTGAAGCTTGAATCTCCAGCGTGCGAAAACTTTGCATATGAGGTGGTATAGGGAAACATTATTTTGCTTTTGCAGGTCAAGGAGGATGTGTTTTGCATGGTAAGAGAGGCTGAAATGCATACACATTTTGGCATATTGAAGAAGTCTTGAAGTTAGGTGGAAGACTTCAGGAACCAGTTGACAACCAGTTTGAAGATGTATGCCATGAAGGACTCGTGTGTCAGCCCTCTCTGACACAGTGCAGACAGAATCTTCTTCCTATTATTGGTGACTATGATTCCTATCTCCATTTAGCGAGGAGACAGCCAGGATTAGATTTTTTGGTTGATGATGTTGAGCAGTCTCTTCCTCTCTGTTCGCCCAGGCTGACCAGGTGCAGAACCACGTGACAATGCTGTGCTGGTGGTGTGCTGAGAGCCACTGTTAACTGTGCCTACAGTGGAGGCTGAGGACAAGGTGGAGGATGAGGAGGCAGAGAAGAACATTAGCGCAGAAGTCCCACGATCACATTGTCATCACATGGCCAATTTGCCATATATTTCCTTGACCATAATTATAGCTCCACACATAAGTGCTGGCTTAACCTATACCAGAAGCCGACAGGCTGAAGGACTGGCCCACCTTCTGCTCAATATACTGTACATGTACAGGGCTGATATGTGTGATACAGCCATTTACGGGGTGTATTAATTGGAAAGATACGTACGTCCTATTAGCCGTTCTGCACTGATTTTACATTGTTTAACTTTTTTTGGGGGGTGTATTAATAGGGAAAAAAAGGAAAAAATATATGACATAATTGCCATTCAGCGGTGAAGTTACATTGTACTACAGCCATTAACGAGATGTATTAATAGGAAAGATACGTACGACCTATTTGCCGTTCTGAGTTTATTTTACATTGCTTTACTTTTGGGGGGAGTGTATTAATAGGGGAAAAAAAAGGAAAAAATATATGCCATGATTGTCGTTCAGCGGTGAAGTTACATTGTACTGCAACCATTTACGGGGTGTATTAATAGGAAAGATACGTACGTCCTACACTGCGTGCAGAATTATTAGGCAAATGAGTATTTTGACCACATCATCCTCTTTATGCATGTTGTCTTACTCCAAGCTGTATAGGCTCGAAAGCCTACTACCAATTAAGCATATTAGGTGATGTGCATCTCTGTAATGAGAAGGGGTGTGGTCTAATGACATCAACACCCTATATTAGGTGTGCATAATTATTAGGCAACTTCCTTTCCTTTGGCAAAATGGGTCAAAAGAAGGACTTGACAGGCTCAGAAAAGTCAAAAATAGTGAGATATCTTGCAGAGGGATGCAGCACTCTTAAAATTGCAAAGCTTCTGAAGCGTGATCGTCGAACAATCAAGCGTTTCATTCAAAATAGTCAACAGGGTCGCAAGAAGCGTGTGGAAAAACCAAGGCGCAAAATAACTGCCCATGAACTGAGAAAAGTCAAGCGTGCAGCTGCCAAGATGCCACTTGCCACCAGTTTGGCCATATTTCAGAGCTGCAACATCCCTGGAGTGCCCAAAAGCACAAGGTGTGCAATACTCAGAGACATGGCCAAGGTAAGAAAGGCTGAAAGACGACCACCAAGACACACAAGCTGAAACGTCAAGACTGGGCCAAGAAATATCTCAAGACTGATTTTTCTAAGGTTTTATGGACTGATGAAATGAGAGTGAGTCTTGATGGGCCAGTGGCTGGATTGGTAAAGGGCAGAGAGCTCCAGTCCGACTCAGACGCCAGCAAGGTGGAGGTGCAGTACTGGTTTGGGCTGGTATCATCAAAGATGAGCTTGTGGGGCCTTTTCGGGTTGAGGATGGAGTCAAGCTCAACTCCCAGTCCTACTGCCAGTTTCTGGAAGACACCTTCTTCAAGCAGTGGTACAGGAAGAAGTCTGCATCCTTCAAGAAAAACATGATTTTCATGCAGGACAATGCTCTATCACACGCGTCCAAGTACTCCACAGCGTGACTGGCAAGAAAGGGTATAAAAGAAGAAAATCTAATGACATGGCCTCCTTGTTCACCTGATCTGAACACCATTGAGAACCTGTGGTCCATCATCAAATGTGAGATTTACAAGGAGGGAAAACAGTACACCTCTCTGAACAGTGTCTGGGAGGCTGTGGTTGCTGCTGCACGCAATGTTGATGGTGAACAGATCAAAACACTGACAGAATCCATGGATGGCAGACTTTTGAGTGTCCTTGCAAAGAAAGGTGGCTATATTGGTCACTGATTTGTTTTTGTTTTGTTTTTGAATGTCAGAAATGTATATTTGTGAATGTTGAGATGTTATATTGGTTTCACTGGTAAAAATAAGTAATTGAAATGGGTATATATTTGTTTTTTGTTAAGTTGCCTAATAATTATGCACAGTAATAGTCACCTGCACACACAGATATCCCCGTAAAATAGCTAAAACTAAAAACAAACTAAAAACTACTTCCAAAAATATTCAGCTTTGATATTAATGAGTTTTTTGGGTTCATTGAGAACATGGTTGTTGTTCAATAATAAAATTAATCCTCAAAAATACAACTTGCCTAATAATTCTGCACTCCCTGTATTCATCGTTCTGCGTTGATTTTACATTGTTTTACTTTTTTTGGGGGGTGTATCAATAGGAAAAATAAAAGGAAAAAATATGTCTTAATTATCATTCAGCGGTGAAGCTACATTGTACTACAGCCAGTAATGTGGTTTATCAAAAGGAAATATACGTACGTTCCATTAGCCGTTCTGCGGTGAATTTTGATTGTTACATTTCTTTTTTTGGGGTGTAGTAATAGCAAAAAGAATACATCCTAATTGCTATTCTGCGGTGAAGTTACATTGTACTACAGCCATTTAAGGGGTGTATTAAACGGAAATAAACCTACTTCCTATTATCCGTTCTGTGGTGAATTGTGATTGTTATTTCTTTTTTTTGTGGGGGGGGGGAGTTTATTAATCAGGAAAAAAAAAAAAGTCTTAATTGCCCTTCAGCGGTCAAGTTACATTGTACTACTGCCATTTACGTGGTGTATTAAAAGGAAATATATGTAAGTCTCATTAGCCGTTCTGCGGTGAATTTTGATTGTTATATTTCTTTTTTTTGGTGTAGTAATGGGTAAAAGAATAGATCTTAATTGCCGTTCTGTGGTGAAGTTACATTGTACTACAGCCTTTTTGGGGGCTATTATTTAAATTTAGTTATTTTATTATACAGTATGTCAGACAGACAGGTGACAGGCTCTTCAAAGGGAACAGGCAGTGGTTAAATGTTTATGTTGCAGGCAACGAAAGAAGGGGGGTGGCAGCAGGAGTCGCAGCGAGAGGCCTGAGCTCCCGTTGTTATCTAGTGGTCGAGTCGTGACCAGCAACCCATCAGTGCTTGAATTGTTGACTCTTCAAGTTCATCGCAAGTGACATCAGACACCCCCACCCAAGAGTCGGTGGGTTCCTCTGACACAACGCTTAGTTACAGTAGCATGGCCTAGGAGCAGGCCCTGTGCCCTCACCTGTTCTTAACCTTCCTCTGTTATTTTCTGTTCCCTCAGCACGAGAAGCATTATATGCCGTAGGCTCGGCTCCACTTTTCAGTGAGGACGAGCTACTAAAGGACAGTCAGCAGCTAAAGCCCAGCCAAGATCTGGAGGAGACATCTGCCGCTTCCTCCAATAGGTGGGCAAGTAGTGATGATGAGAGTAATGTCGGAGCAGGTGTTGTGAGCAGTCAGGCTCCTGGCCCTGAGACTGGCTCCCAAGATGATCGCACTTGGGAGCCGGGTAAAGAAGGGGCTTCATCATCAGGAGAAGAGGGTGGCAGCTTGCTTGTGAGGCACCGGCTGAGCCAGCAGGGTGGTAGCATGGCTGTGAGTCAGCAGGGTGGCAGCAGTGGGGGGTCGGGAGCCAAATGTGCCCGGTGTAAACCACTAGCTTCGCAGGAGCCTACCGGCCTGGAAAGTATTGTTGCAGGGGTTCACGTAGGAAGTAGCAGCAGGCAGTCAGCGTCGCGTGTTGTGGAGAAAATTGCATACTCAGCGGTGTGGCAAGTTTTTGTTAGGCCGTCGGAAGAGGTGAACAGAGCAATTTGACAAATTTGTGGGCAGAAGATGAAGCGTGGCCAGGGTGTCAATGTTGGCACCATCTCCCTACGTCAACACATGTAGCATAAAAATAAAGTGTACTGGGGGAACCATGGCTCTGATGTGATGGTCCAGCCTGCAGCAGCAACCGCTGCATCGCCCAGTGGCACGCACCCAACTTCATGCAGTCAAGGCTCCACCACCTCAGGCGAAGGGAGCTGTTTGTCCTTCCCATCATTTGCTGGTCCTGATGCTCCTGCTCCTCCTACTCCTCATTAGTCATTTTGACAGCAATCGATCACCGAGGCAATTGCCAAGAGACAACAGTATGCGTGCACTCATCCAACTGCGCAGAAGCTGAATGTGCTCCTGTCCAAGTTGCTGGTGCTGCAGTCCCTCCCTTTCCAAATGGTGGACTCTGCACCTTACAAAGAAATGATGGCTTGTGCCGAGCCAAGGTGTAGAGTCCCAAGCCATCATTTCTTTGTGAAAAAGGCAGCACCAGCCCTGCACCCATATGTAAAAGAGAAGGTGGGACAATCTTTGAGCCTGAGGGTGTCTGCCAAATTGCATGGCAGCGCCGACATGTGGAGCTGTAACTATAGTTAAGGACAATATATGTACCTTATGGCCCACTGGGTAAAAGTGGTTCCTGCCCAGCCACACCAGCAACTTGGCCGGGTGACGCCGCTTCGTCCTCCACGTTCTCACGCCGTTGATCCTGCAACAATGTTCACCTCTGTCTCCTGATCCTCCACCATGTCCTCAGCCTCCACTGCATGGACAATTCACAGTGTTCCACCAGAATTCTACAGGTGTAGGGCACGGATTTCTGCACCTTGTTTGCTTGTGCAAACAGAGTCACTCAGGTGAGGAACTGCTCCGCGTCCTTTATCAAGAAATCAAATCCTGGCTTTCTCCTCGAAAACTCTAAATCGGAACCATGGTTGCTGATAACGGGAAGAACATGGTGTTGGCGCTGCGTCAAGGACGGCTCAGTCATGCATGCGCCCTGCATGGTGTACGTGTTCAATCTGGTCGTAAATCAGTTCCTGAAGTCTTCACCCCATCTGCAAGACATCCTGAAAATGGCCAGGAAACTTTGCATGCACTTCCGCCACTCGTACACTGCAAAGCACACCCTCCTTGAGCTGCAGTGGGAGAATAGCATCCCCCAACATAGGCTGATATGCGACGTTTCCACCCATTGAAATTCCACCCTCCATATGTTGGACCGATTATATGAACAGAGAAAGGCCATAAATGAATACTAGTGTTGATCAAGCACCAAAGTGCTCGGGTGCACAAGTAGAACACCTCGGGATGCTCGGGTGCTCTACTAAGCACCCAAGGACAATAGCAGTCAATGGAAGAATCCGAGCATTATGCCAGGCACCCCCTGCTCTGAAGAGGGGATGCTGTCTGGTTCACATGAAAAGGTCAGAAATGGATGGAAACACCACTAAAATGGTTCGGGAACAGCATGAGGAGGATGTCTGGATGCATCTTGGACTCCCAGGTCGCTGCTGGGAATGATGTTTCCCGAGTAGTAAGCCAATTTTACAGACTGACAATAATACACACAAAACCGAAGATAAAATCGATTTTAGAGGAAAAATTGTTAGGAAACATTCTTTCCTGTATATTTACTTGTATATAAAGTGCAAGTGCTGCCAAAAATTACAAGGAAGAGGCACTGCGATACAACCTGTATATCACATAAAGGAGTGCCTTATTCAGGTAGTGGGACTCCTACACTCATAATGCCTATGCACTAAGTTATAGGGCTGCCAAAAAATTACAAGGAACCACCACTCCAATACATCTTTTATTACACATAAAGGAGGGCATCATACACACCCTTGAAAAATTATGATTGATGGCCTGCTGGTGATCCTCAAAAACATTAGGAGCAAGGGCCTGCTGGTGACCCTCTAAAACATTAGGGACGAGGGCCTGCTGCTGAGCTGATCATCTAAAACATTAGGGGTGAGGGTCTGCTGCTGAGCTGACTCTCTAAAACATTAAGGGCGAGTGCCTGCTGCTGAGCTGACCATATAAAACATTGGGGGCGAGGGTCCACTGCTGATCTGACCATCTAAAAGATTAGGGGTGAGGGCCTGCTGCTGAGCTGACCATCTAAAACATTATGGACGAGGGCCTGCTGCCGAGCTGACCATCTAAAACATTATGGGCGAGGGCCTGCTGCTGAGCTAACCATCTAAAACATTAGGGGTGAGGTTCTGCTACTGAGCTGACCATTTAAAACATTAGGGACGAGGGCCTGCTGCTGAGATGACCATCTAAAACATTAGGGGCGAGGCCTGCTGCTGATCTGACCATGGAAAAAAATATGGGTGAGGGCCTGCTGCTGAGCTGACCATCTAAAACATTAGGGGTGAGGGTCTGCTGCCGAGCTGACTCTATAAAACATTAGGGGCGAGTGTCTGCTGCTTATCTGACCATGGAAAAAAATTATAGGCGAGGGCCTGCTGCTTAGATGACCATCTAAAACATTAGGGGTGAGGGTCTGCTGCTGAGCTGACACTCTAAATCATTATTGGCGAGTGCCTACTGCTGAGCTGACCATCGCAAAAATTAAGGTTGAGGGCCTGCTGGTAAGCTGACTCTCTAAAACATTAGGGGTGAGGGCCTGCTGCTGATCTGACCAAGGAAAAAATTATGGGCGAGGGCCTGCTGCTGAGCTGACAATCGAAAAAATTATGGTTGAGGGTCTGCTGCTGAGCTGACCCTCTAAAACATTAGGGGCGAGTGACTGCTGCTGATCTGAGCATGGAAAAAATTATGTGTGAGGGACTGCTGCTGAGCTGACTATCGAAAAAATTATGGTTGAAAGCCTGCTGAGCGAGGACAGCCTAATAAGCATGTTGATATGATGGAGGAGGAGGATGAGATAAGGAAGATTGAACCATATACCCTTTTTTGTGGTGAATATTCAATACACCATAAAAGCCACATTTAAAGTGCCTTTATGTCCAGCCGCTTTCCTCTGGTGGAGTAGAGAAGTCAGGGGCAATGCAGGCCTTATTCATTTTGATAATAGTCAACCGGTCAGCATTTTCAGTTGACAGGCGGATGCGTTTATCAGTTATTATGCCCCCTGCAGCACTAAATATCCACTCTGATAAAATGCTGTGGCAGGGCAGGCCAGCACCTCCAAGGCATAGAGCGCCAGTTCGTGCATGTGTCCAGTTTGGACACGCAATAGTTGTAAGGCACAGAGGGATCATTGAGGACACAGACACGGTCTACTACGTGCTCCTTCACCATCTTTAAAAAATTTTCCCTCCTTGTGACAGTAGGCCACGCATCCGGGTGATGGTGCTGGCGGGGGGTCATAAAACTGTCCCAGGCCTTGGAGAGTGTTGCCCTGCCTCTGTTGGATCCGCTGTGTGTTGCCCTCGTCTCTCCTCCTCGGTTTCCCAAGGAACTACGTACTCTGCTGCCAACGTTGTCAGCTGTAAATTTCAGGAGCAAATTTTCCACAAGGACCTTCTAGTATTGCGCCATTTTGCTAGTCCTCTCCACCACAGGAATGAGAGATGAGAAGTTCTCTTTGTAGCGGGGGTTGAGAAGGTTGAAGAACCAGTAATCGGTGTTGGCCAAAATGCGTACAACGCGAGGGTCACGGGAAAGGCAGCACAGCATAAAGTCAGCCATGTGTGCCAGAGTCCCAACAGTCAAGACTTTGCTGTCCTCATCAGGAGGATGACTCTCAATCTCCTCATCCGCTTCCTCCTCTTCTGCCCATCCATGCTGAACAGATGGAATAAACCTGCTATGGGTACAACCCTCTAGTGGAAGCAAACGTCTCCTGCTCCTCCTCCTTCTCCTCCTTATCATCATCCAATTCGCAGTGAGAAGACAAAATGAGGGTGGTCTGGCTATCACCCTGTATGCTGTCTTCACCCATTTCCACCTCTTATACATGCAAAGCGCCCGCCTTCATTGTGAGCAGCGAGCGTTTCAGTAGACATAGAAGTGGGATGGATACGCTGATAATAGCAGCATCGCCGCTCACCATCTGTGTTGATTCCCCAAAGTTGGGTAAAACCTCACAGAGGTCAGACATCCATGCCCACTCGTCGCTTGTGAAGAGCGGAAGCTGACTGGAAAGGCAACAACCATGTTGCAACTGGTATTCCACTGCCCTCTGCTGCTCACAAAGCCTGGCCAACATGTGGAACATGGAGTTCCAGTACGGTGACACGTCGCACAACAGTCAGTGAGCTGGCAATTGCAGACCTGCGGCAGCTGTAGATAACTTTCAGAAATGGGCACACACGCTGCGCACCTTCACCAGTAGCTGAGGCAAATTGGTGTAGGTTTTGAGAAACCGCTGAACCACTAAGTTTAACACGTGGGCTAGGCATGGTATGTGTGTAAGCTTGCCGAGCTCCAAAGCCATTATCAGACACAACCATGCCTGGTTGTAGGTTGAGTGGCGAGAGCCACAGCTCAGTCTGGTTCCTTATACCCTGCCACAGCTCAGCCCTGTTGCTGCTTCCCCACTGCAGTGCTATACTGCTTCCAGCTTCTGACTGGTGCTGCAAGATGACAATTCAGAGGTGGAAGTGGAGCAGAAGGTGGAGGAGGAGAAGGGGGGGTTGCAGCCACTAATGTAGGTGGTGGCGGAAATCCTGATGGAAGTAGGGCCCGCAATCCTTGGCGTCGGTAGCACCTGTGCCATCCCAGGGTATTACTCACTCCCTGCCTCCACAACGTTTACCCAGTGTGCCGTCAGGGAAATGTAGCATCCCTGGCAAAATGTACTTGTCTATTTGTCAGTCGTTAAGTGAACCTGCCCAATAACTGTGTTGGTCAGGTCACAGGTGATGTTACGGGACACATGCTGGTGTAAGGCGGGGACGGCACACCGGGCATAATTGTGGCTGCTGGGGACTGAGTAACAAAAGACGGCCGCCGCCATCAGGCTGCGGAAAGCCTCAGTGTCCACAAGCCTAAATGGCAACATTTCCAGGGCCAGCAATTTGGAAAGGTGCGCATTTAGTGCTATGGCCTGTGGGTGGGTGGCTGGGTATTTGTGCTTTCGTTCAAAGGCCTGAGGTATGGACATTTGTACGCTGCACTGGGACACAGAAGTGGATGTGCTAGCTGATGGTGCTTGCGAAAGTCCAGGTGCAGGGCGGGAGGCATCCGGGCCTGCGTCTTGGACAGGGGATTGGCCAGCACGTAAAACAGGGGAAGAGGAGGCAGTGGTGTGACCTGCAGACACTGATTGTGGACTCATGCGTTTGGCCCACCTATTAAGGTGCTTTGATGCTATATGGCGGATCATGCTGGTGGTGGTGAAGTTGCAAGTGTACACGCCCCTGCTCATTTTGGTATGGCACAGGTTGCACATGACAATTCTTTTATCGTCTGCACTTTCATCTTTCAGACTGCGGAACACCTACCCCTTGGCAAGGGTGATTTCCGCAAGGGGGTGCTCCGGGGAACAGTGGCGGGCCTGTTTGGTGTGGCCCGCCTTCTCCCTTTTTCCACCCCACTGCCTCTTCCAATCTGTTGCGGTGCTGCGGATCCTCCCTCTCTGTACTGCTGTCCTCACTCGGCTTGCAACCTTCCCAGCTTGGGTCAGTGATTTCATCGTCCACCACCTCCTCTTCCACTTCCTCACTCTAGTCATCCTCCTGACTTGTTGACCTAACAAGAACCTCACTTATTGACAACTGTGTCTCATCCTCATCATCAACCTTTTGAGACACTAATAGCCGTTGTCTTATTGGCAAATGTGTCTCATCATCATCATCCACCCCATGAAACACTAATTGCCATTCCTCACCACCATCTTCTTCTCACTATGGATGCTCAAGAATTTGGGAATCAGGGCACAAGATCTCCTCATGTCCCTCTTCAAGCGGGCTTGGCGAGAGGCCCAAATTAAGAAATGGCGATGAAAAGAGCTCCTCAGAATATCTGAGTGTGGGATCACTTGTTTGTAAAGACCCTCCATGGTGAAAGAAGGAGGATCAGGGCGAGGAATCTGTTGACCAGAGTCTTGGCTACTGAGACTGGGCTTTGTGGAAGACAAGGTGGTGATTAACCAATTGGAAGCGTTATCTGCTGCAATCCAACCGACCACCTGCTCGCACTTGTCTGACTTCGAGAGTGGTGTCCTGCGCCACCCTGCAAACTGGGACATGAAGCTAGGTATCGTGGATGAGTGTATTGTTTGTGCTCTGCCAGCAGCCACAGTCTCACCGCGCCCAGTGCCACGTCCTCTGCGTGCTCCATCAGCGGCATGGCCATCTCCCCATCCCTTACTGCTCGCCTTTATCATATTAAATGGTATATATGCTTTCAAGTAATTCACACGTACAGTAGCACAGTTTTTTTTAAGTGTATGCGCAAATAAATTACAGTCAATGTCACAGATATTTGGGATGCGGAAATGTTATACAGGAGAGGTACCACAGGTAATGGCGCTGCTGTCACCAGCGGCTAAGAAAAAATTACAGTCAATGTCACAGATATTTGGGATGCGGAAACGTTATGCAGGAGAGGTACCACAGCTAATGGTGCTGCTGTCACCAGCAGCTAAGAAAAACTTACAGTCAATCTCACAGATATTTGGGATGCGGAAACGTTATACAGGAGAGTTACCACAGGTAATGGCGGTGCTGTCACCAGTGGCTAAGAGAAAATTACAGTCAATGTCACAGATATTTGGGATGCGGAAACGTTATGCAGGAGAGGTACCACAGCTAATGGTGCTGCTGTCACCAGCAGCTAAGAAAAACTTACAGTCAATCTCACAGATATTTGGGATGCAGAAACGTTATACAGGAGAGGTACCACAGATAATGGCGCTGCTGTCACCAGTGGCTAAGAAAAAATTACAGTCAATGTTACAGATATTTGGGATGCGGAAATGTTATACAGGAGATGCAGAGCAGGTATACTAATGCCAGAAGCCTGACTAATAAAACTGGTGAACTGGAATTAGTAATGTGTGAGGAGGACTATGAGATAGTGGGAATAACTGAGGCATGGCTGGATGATAGCTATGACTGGGCAGTTAATGTACAAGGTTACAGTCTGTTTAGAAAGGATCGTCAAAACCGGAGAGGGGGAGGGGTCTGCCTTTATGTAAAGTCCTGTCTAAAGTCCACAGTCCGAGAAGATATAAGTGAGGGACATGAACATGTGGAGTCACTGTGGGTAGAAATACATGGAGGCAAAACTAATAATAAATTACTAATAGGAGTTTATTATAAACCACCTAATATACCAGAGTCCACAGAAAATCTACTACTAAACGAGATAGACAAGGCGGCAAATCATAATGAGGTGGTTATTATGGGGGACTTCAACTACCCAGATATAGACTGGGAAACTGAAAGCTGTACATCTCATAAAGGAAACAGGTTCTTGGCAATAACCAAAGACAATTACCTTTCCCAACTGGTTCAGGACCCGACTAGAGGGACGGCCATACTGGACTTAGTATTAACCAATAGACCTGACAGAACAATAGATGTGCAGGTTGGGGGACACCTGGGAAATAGTGACCATAAAGTAATAACCTTCCAATTATCCTTTAAACGAACGTTTCTACTAGAGACGGCTGTAACGGGGTGCCGAAGGCGCACTCGGTCTCCCACCAGCCGCAGACCTGCTGCTTAGCTTCGGGTAGCAAGGATCTGTGTTTGACCTCATTCCCAGGGCGGCTTTGCTAGCTGGGAGGCTCCCTGCTCCTAGGTCTGCCTTGAGCGTCGAGCTGATCACTCAGTGCTTGACTGGTCGGTCTGTCGGACATGTGACGCCGGCCACGTCACATGACCCTCACTCCCCACTATAAATACAGGCAGCCTGCTGGACACAGGTTGCCTGTTAATTTAGGTTCCTGGCATTTATTGGATACCTGTATACTTACCTGATCCTGTTCCCTGACGATCCTTTGCCTGCTCCTCCTGTACTGAGCATCCCTCCTGGTATTTTGACCTTGGCTTCCACCTGACTATTCTTTGCGGACTCCTTTGGTACTTCTCGACTCTCCTGGTATTTATGACCCCGGCTTCTCCTGACCATTCTTTGCTTATCCCTCTGTACTGCGTTGTCCTCTTGGTTTTGACCCGGTCCGTTCACTATCCGTTATTTGTCTTGTCTGTCCTTCCCGCACGTATCCTAAGTTAGGGACTGCCGTCCAGTTGTTCCCTGTCATCAGGACTCGTGAAGCAAGTAGGCAGGGCCAGGGATGAGGGTGGAGCGCAGTGGTCACTATCCTCCCCCCTGTGTGTGTGTACATGACCGTTACAATAACCACTGTATAATGAATCCTCTGGTGACCCTGACTGACGCAGATGGTGCAGGAGCTAGGGGAAAAACTCAGTTCTTTTGAGTTAGGGCAAGGTTCTTTCACTCCTCAGGCCTCAAGTCTGCATTTTGAGCCCCAGATTAAGCTACCAGAACCCTTTTCTGGAGACCGGAAGAAGTTTCTCTCTTTTAAGGAGAGTTGCAGACTTTACTTCTGTTTGCACCCCATGTCCTCTGGCCCCGAGAGTCAACGCGTGGGAATTATAATTTCCTGAATACAGAGTGATCCCCAGGACTGAGCGTTCTCTTTACCTGCTGGCGCCAGTTGTTTAACTTCTGTGGAGGGGTTCTTTCAGGCCCTGGGTACCCTCTATGATGAACCAGACAGGGCTCTGGTAGCCGAGACGGCTCTAAAGGCACTGGTTCAGGGCAATCTACCTGCGGAGGATTATTGCACCCAATTCAGAAGGTGGTGTGTCCCCTCAGGATGGAACGAACCAGCCCTGAAGAGTCAGTTCAGTTCAGGTCAGGTCTGTCTGATAATTTAAAGGATCTTCTGGTCAGTTATCAACTTCCAGAGACCTTAGAGGAGATGATGACCCTTGTTGTCTGACTTGACCCACGGGTTAGAGAGAGACGGCAGGAACAACAGTTCTCTTCCCAGATGGTGGTCAAGCCAGAGGCCTATCCCAGAGACAACGCTGAGGTCTCCACCAAAGAACCCATGCAGGTTGGCATGACCCAAGGAAATCTTTGCCGCAGACATGGAGAATGATTTTACTGTGGAGATCCTGACCATTGGATCAACCAGTGTCCTAAGAAGGTCCTCTCTGTAAAGTCTCCTAAGGCAAGGCAACCTAAAGACCAGTACACCCTGATTTTTCTATATGTAAGCTTTTGGTACCCATTACGATTTCTCTGGGGGTAGATAATGGCCGGGTAAGGCCTTTATTGATTCTGGTTCAGCAGCCAACTTTATTGACTCTGAGTACGCTGTAAGATTGGGTATTCCAATGTTTGCTTTACCAACTCCTATCCATGTCATGGCTATTGATGCTACTCCTCTTATTGGTGGTACGGTGAGCTCATGTACCTCAGAGATTTCTCTAACCGTGGGTGTGTGCCACTCAGAGAGATGTTCCCTTTTAGTCCTGGAGAACCTTCCGGTTGAGGTGGTACTAGGGTTGCCTTGGTTCCGACTACATAACCCCACTATAGATTGGTCCAAGGGGGAGTTGGTGAGATGGGGGCCTAAGTGTGACTCGTGCTTGTCCGTGGTACATGCTGGGGTCTCAGTAAAGTCTGATACTTTACCCACTGTTGTTACGGAATATTCTCATGTATTCTCATCACCAACCCCGGAGGTTCTACCCCCCCCATAGACCTTATGATTGTACTATAGAGCTAGTAGAGGGGGCCAAGTTTCCTAAGGGGCGAATTTATAATCTTTCTAAGCCAGAACGCAAGGCCATGGAAGATTATATTAGGAGAGCCTTGGTAAAGGGGCATATTAGACCTTCTGTCTCTCCTATGGGGGCGGGGTTTTTCTTTGTTAAGAAAAAAGATGGTGGTCTTAGGCCATGTATCGATTACCGGAGATTAAATAAAATCACTGTCCAGAATAGATACTCCCTCCCATTGATTCTGGATTTATTTAACCAGGTTCTGGGGGCAACCTGGTTTTCCAAGATTGACCTGAAAGGGGCATACAATCTAATCCGAATCAAGGAGGGAGACGAATGGAAGACGGCGTTCAATACTCCGGCAGGACACTTTGAATATCAGGTGATACCTTTTGGACTCAGCAATGCCCCAGCTGTGTTCCAAAACTTTATGAATGACATTCTTAGCGCTCTTTCACACTTGCGTTGTTCTGTCCCGGCATAGAGTTCCGTCGTCGGGGCTCTATGCCGGAAGAATCCTGATCAGGATTATCCCCATGCATTCTGAATGGAGAGAAATCCGTTCAGGATGCATCAGGATGTCTTCAGTTCCGGACCGGAACGTTTTTTGGCCGGAGAAAATACCGCAGCATGCTGCGCTTTTTGCTCCGGCCAAAAATCCTGAACACTTGCCGCACGGCCAGATCCGGAATTAATGCCCATTGAAAGGCATTAATCCGGATCCGGCCTTAAGCTAAACGTCGTTTCGGCACATTACCGGATCCGACGTTTAGCTTTTTCTGAATGATTACCATGGCTGCCAGGACGCTAAAGTCCTGTTTGTCATGGTAAAGTGTAGTGGGGAGCGGGGGAGCAGTATACTTACCATCCTTGCGGCTCCCGGGGCGCTTCAAAGTGACGTCAGGGCGCCCCACGCGCATGGATGACATGTGGTGGGCTGGATCGCCAGACAGGAAAAATTTGACAGCAGCAAGTCCATCACTGTGGGCAATATTTGAGTATAGTGACTCAACCTCACATGTAACCATCAGAGTGCCAGGCGGTAGAGCAAAATCCCTCAGTTCTTGTATCAGGTGCATGGAATCCCGGATATATGACTTGAGGCCCAACACGAATGACTGTAGAAAAAAATCCAAATAAATACATGCCTGTTCGCAAAGGCCCCCAATGCCAGCCACAATGGGGCGGCCTGGTGGATTCTCTAGGTGTTTATGCACCTTGGGCAGCATATAAAACGTAGGTGTAATCGGACAGCTTACCTCCAAAAACTGGAGTTCCCGCTTGGTGATAATCCTGATCTCAAATGCTCTCTTCAGGAGTTTGTCTAATTTTTTCTTAAATGTTATGGTCAGATCTGCTGGGATAGGGGTGTAAAAGGCTTTGTTACCCAGTTGACGTTTGGCTTCGGCCATATACATCCCCATATCCTTTATAACAAAGGATTTATTCTGTTGAAGTTGTCGAATGATGTTGGACTCGGTCACAGTCATGTTTCTTCCCTTAATGGTGTTCCTCTGTAGTTTGCGGACTTCTTGTAGGACTGCTTGAAAAAATAAATAGATATTCGGGAACATACTCAAAGAAGGTGGAGGGTTTAGACAAACTAAAAAATCTCCTACCTGAATCACTTTCGCTCTCCTTGAGTAGGTCCATTAAGTCCAAAAAGACTTCGCAAGTTCTTTCACTAATGTTGGTTGGGCATAAAGCAATTTGAAGCAGAGTTGCCTACAAAATAAATAGATGTCTTTAATAAACTCAAATTTATCGAGTGTACTCATAGGAGAAAACGACAGTCCTTTTTCCAAGATCAGTCTCTCTTTTTCTGACAGTATGTAGGAAGACAGATTTATGACATGCAGTGACCCAGTATCCTGGGAGTGTCCGGCTCCTATATCCGTTTCCTGTGGGGTGGTAAGTAATTGTTGCCCCTGCGCAGCTGGGGTCCCCTTTTTTTGGGATTTACATAGTCCCCTCCGAGTTCGCTGTCTTCGCTGTTTTCGGATAAAAAAATCTGTGTCACTATTTACATTAGTGGCAATCTGTTTCATAGCCGTATCATTAGAGTGATTGCCCTTTGAGGGTGCCCGTGTATTACCACTGTGCTTCCACCTAAAGGCCTGTTTTCTCTCATAATCACCCTTATCCCGCTGAAATTTGGATTTTTTTGCCCAACATGATATCTTTATCAAATTGTTACAAAATGTCCTTCAATTTGGCCTGAAATATATCAACCTTTTCTTTATCATGCTGTTCAAGTTTGGCTTCTAACTCAACGAGTCTGAGTTTGGTCCGCTGTAGAAGTTCCCTATCATGTGTAATCAGCATATCAATGAGAATCTTGGAGCATTGTAAAAGTCCCTGCTCCCAAGTTTCCTTGAAATCAACAGTAACCTCCCAAGCCGGAAATTTCTGGACCCGCAAGCCCCTGGGGATGATAGAGCACTTGAGGTACTCCTCAAGGCTTTTGATGTTCCACCAAACCCGGGTATATAGTTTGTGGTTGTCTGTGATCTCAGAAGTTAGTGACCTGAAATCACCACCTGTATCCCCAGCAACCTCCTCATGGAACAACGCAGTGGCCTGAGATGTCCATGCCACCTCCCTAGCCTCTAAATACGAAGTCATGCCACAACTCCAGAAAAGTGCAGGGAAAGGATATCCCTGACACTGGAACAATGAATAAACAACTAAACAATGAGGGGCACACCTATAAAGATTTGTATATCAAGCGGAGTGCAGGCCTGGTATCAAGAAACAACCATGAAAAAACACTAAAGAAAGCAATACCATAATGCAGCCGCACCTCCAAAAATAAAGCATAATTTTATTGAAACAGACAAGTTACAAGTTAAAAACATGAATGGACAAGGCAAACCCCCCGCTCCCCATGACGAGGGTATTGGTTATCCATGTTCGCCTCTACCATTACTTTCATACCCCTCTTATACACCTCTAACCACCATTACACTTTCCCGCCCCAGAGCCCCAATCCCAATAAAACTCGGACCACCAATTGGAAATGTAATGGCCACAGCAGCCGTTTATTAAATAACATTTACAACCATAACATAACATAATACAGTAAAAACCCCAATGGGGGAAGGTCCTTGAAGCCCCAAAACATCGAGCTGTCGAACCGGGGTGAGCCATTCTTGCCTCCAGCCGTACCGCCCAGCTCAAAGGCACCATCGAATGACCCCCCCTCGATTCACCACAACCGCTCGGTCCACCTGGGAGTCCAGCCCCCACCGTGATGCCCCCCCAATTGTCCTCAGATTCCACCGTGCCCAACTCCAAGGACCCCCCCCACCGCCACAAGCAGCCATGACAAAAAACCCACTCCCCACAAAATCCCAGCACCACAACCCCGATCCCCTCAATACCAAACTGGCCAAAAAAGGGGAAGGGTGGGTGGGAGATTTTTCTCTCTACCTAAAATGGCCCCTTGCCTTCCTCTTCCCTGCCTATTTAACCCCTTAACTCCACCCCCTCACACCCTCTAACCTATCCTAACCTTTCTCCCTGCCAAAGCCCCCTCCCTCTCCCCTAGTCCGACCACTCCCCCCCCCCAGCTCACTAAACCAAACCCCCGTCATGGGGGCCTCCCCTAAAGGGGGCTCCGCCCCCCCTCAGTCCGGCCCTTGCTCTACTACTATGGCAACCAGGACTTTAATAGCGTCCTGGCTGCCATAGTAACACTGAACGCATTTTGAAGACGGATCAGTCTTCAAATGCTTTCAGTTTACTTGCGGTGTTACGGATCCGGCGGGCACTTCCGGCAAATGGAGTACACGACGGATCCGGACAACGCAAGTGTGAAAGAGCCCTTAGGGTGTTCTTAGGTAAATTTGTTATTGTCTATCTTGACGACATTTTGATATTCTCTCCTGACTTCGAATCCCATGTGTCTCATGTTAAACAAGTATTAGAGGTGTTGAGGGAGAATCAGTTATCCGCTAAACAAGAGAAATGTGTCTTTGGTGTACAGGAGATTCTGTTTCTAGGGCATGTTCTGACTCCTCACGCCTTCAAGATGGATCCTGGTAAGGTACTAGCAATTAAGGAATGGGTAAGACCTTCATCCTTAAAGGCCTTACAACGGTTCTTAGGTTTCGCCAATTACTATCGTAAATGTATTATGAATTTTTCTGTAATTGCTAAACCATTGACTGACCTTACTAAGAATGGGGCGGATTTGGAGAATTGGTCTACTCAGGCCATTTCTTCATTTGAAAAATAAAAAAAGGCATTCAGTAGCGCTCCCATTCTGATCCAGCCTGATCAGGAGAGACCTTTTATTGTGGAGGTGGATGCGTCCGAGGACGGCGCAGGAGCAGTCCTTTCACAAGTTCCTGCTAGCCTCACTAACCTGAGACCGTGTGCCTTCTTCTCCAGGAAATTCTCTCCCACGGAGAGAAATTACGACATAGGAAATAGGGAGCTGCTGTCCATTAAATGGGCATTTGAGGAGTGGAGGCATTTTCTGGAGGGGGCAAGGCATTGTGTAACTGTTGTCACTGACCATAAAAACCTTATGTTTCTCGAGTCTGCTAAGAGATTGAATCCCCGTCAAACCAGATGGGCTCTGTTTTTTACTCGTTTTGATTTTTCCATTACGTTTAGGCCGGGAAGTAAAAATGTGAAGGCGGACGCATTATCTCGGAGCTTCCATGCTTTTCAACCTACTGGGGTACCACCTGAATCCATCCTACCAGCAAAAATCTTCATAGCAGCTCTAACCCAGGATATCTCGGCTCGCATTAGGTCTGAACAACATCTGGCACTGGTATCCACCCCAACAGATAAGTTGTTTGTTCCCGTACAATTTAGTCTCCAGCTGTTGGGTGAGTGTCACGATTCTGCCTTTTGTGGAGATCCGGGTGTTGAGGGCACTAAGGATCTGGTTTCTAGATCTTATTGGTGGCCCACTCTAACTAGGGATGTCAAGTCCTACGTGTCAGCCTGTGAGGTTTGTGCCAGGTCCAAGACACCTAGGACTCGCCCTGCTGGTAACCTACGACCCCTACCCATTCCCAGTAGACCCTGGTCTCATATCTCGATGGACTTTATAATTGACCTACCGCCGGCGGAGGGTAAGACTGTGGTTTGGGTAGTGGTTGATAGGTTTAGCAAGATGGTCCATTTCATTCCCCTGTCTAAACTCCCGAATGCCAAAACCCTGGCGTCTATTTTTGTGAAAGAAATTGTTTGATTGCATGGTATCCCTGAAAACATTGTTTCTGACAGGGGTGCTTTCCCTCCGGGATTCATGGATGTGCACTGGAACCCCCCGGATTGTGGTAGGATATATGGTTTCTGATTTGGTGCCGCCGAGCACCTGATTTAGTGCCGCCGAGCACTTGTTATTGCCTACCACATCTATGCTTTTTGCTTAAAGGAAACCTGTCACCTGGATTTTGTGTATAGAGCTGAGGACATGGGTTGCTAGATGGCCACTAGCACATCCGTAATGCCCAGTACCAATAGCTCTGTGTGCTTATTGTGGAAAAAAAAAACGATTTGATACATATGCAAATTAACCTGAGATGAGTCCTGTCCCTGACTCATCTCACATACAGGACTCATCTCAGGTTAATTTTCATATGTATCAAATCGTTTTTTTTGCACAAAAGAAGCACACAGAGCTATGGGGACTGGGTATTGCGGATGTGCTAGCTGCCATCTAGCAACCCATGTCCTCAGCTCTATACACAAAATCCCGGTGACAGGTTCCCTTTAACTTTAATAATTACATTTATTTTCATATCTTTTCCATTCCCACGTCCGCAAAATGGGTCCGCATCAGTTCTGCAATTTTGCGGAATGGGTGCAGACCCATTCATTTTCAATGTGGCCGGAATGTGCTGTCCGCATCCGCATTTGCGGATCTGCACTTCCGCATCCGTGCTTCCGTTTCCGCAAAAAAATAGTGCATGTCCTATTCTTGTCCGCAATTGCAGACAAGATTAGGCATTTTCTATTATAGTGCCGGCGATGTGCTGTCCACAAATTGCGGAATGCACATTGCCGGTGTCCGTGTTTTGTGGATCCGCAAAACACTTACGGACGTGTGAATGGACCCTCATAGTAACATTATTAAAGGTTAAGTTTTATCTTTATGTATATTCTAATGGATTGCCTTCCTTGTACAATGTTATAAAATACTTTCTATGTTAGAAAGTATATTATAGTGCATTTGTATTGTGCAGCAGTTGTGTGCGGTTCTGCTGCGATACTGCAGGTATATAGAGGGACAAGCGTAATTGGAACAAATAATTTCTACTGGTGTGATATACCAGTTGCCCCTCAAAAAAACTGATTGAAGCAGGGTATTATATATCGATATACTTTCTTTATAGTGCATTTGGGTACTGTTGAGTGCATTTGGGTACTGTTGAGTGCATTTGAGCATGCGCTTATGCGAAAATTATATTGCCGATATTCCGCATTTAAAAAAATTATGAATGGAGATCGCAAATTCGAATAATACATCTGGTATGTCACTGTCAATGTTGTGGGACTATTTGTGCACTTCTAGTAATTGTTTCTTGGCTGCAAATATGAGCTAAAAGTTTTTCAGGTTTGACTGCCATTAAAATAAATGGGACCCGCCGCGATCTTGCGGTTCGCGAACATTTGATCGTGTTTGCGCAATCACGTTCGCGAATCGTTGTTCGTCTATCACTAGTTTCTACAGGGAGGAACAAAAATACGAAACTTCAAAAAAGCTAACTTTAGCCAACTAAGAGAGGCCATAGGCATAACTAACTGGGACAAAGTCCTCAAAAATAAAAATACAGCTACAAAATGGGATACTTTTAAAAGCATCCTAAAATGTATTTGTGAGAGGTGAATGCCTTATGGGAATAAAAGGTTAAGGAACAAGAATAAACCAATGTGGATAAATAGAACTGGCAATAAATGACTAAAAGAGAGCATTTAAATAACTAAAACAGGAGCGTAGCGAGGAAGCACTGAAAAACTTTAAGGAAAAAAATAGAATATGTAAAAAACTAATAAAAGCCGCCAAACTAGAGACCGAGAGATTAATTGCCAAAGAGAGCAAAACTAACCCTAAAATGTTCTTATATATGTTATATAAATGGTAAAAAGTATAAATCTGAAGCTCTCGGCCCTCTACAGAGCAATGAGTGGGGAGTTGCAGAGAGCAATGAGGAGAAAGCAAAGCTATTAAATATTATTTTCTCCACTGTATTCACTGAGGAATATAAACTGTCAGATAAAATGCAGAATGTAAAAGTAAATTCCCCATTAAAAGTACCCTGTCTGACCCAGGAAGAAGTAAAACAGCGACCTAAAAAGATAAAAAAAAAGACAAATCGCCAGGGCCAGATGGCATAAACCCCCGAATCCTAAGAGAATTAAGTAATGTCATAGCCAGACCCTTATTTCTGATATTTACAGACTCTATACTGACAGGGAGTGTTCCACAGGAATGGCGCATGGCAAATGTGGTGCCAATATTCAAAAAGGGTCCAAAAACAGAGCCTGGAAACTATAGGCCGGTAAGGTTAACATCTGTTGTGGGTAAACTGTTTGAAGGTTTTCTGAGAGATGCTATCTTAGAGCATCTCAACGGAAATAAGCAAATAACGCCATATCAGCATGGCTTCGTGAGGGATCGGTCATGCCAAACTAATTTAATCAGTTTCTATGAGGAGGTAAATTCTAGACTTGACAAAGGCGAATCAATGGATGTCGTGTATCTGGACTTCTCCAAAGCATTTGACACTGTACCACATAAAAGGTTAGTATATAAAATGAGAATGCTCGGACTGGGAGAAAATGTCTGTATGTGGGTAAGTAACTGGCTCAATGATAGAAAACAGAGGGTGGTTATTAACGGTCACTGTCACTACTGGGGTACCTCAGGTGTCAGTATTGGGCCCTATTCTCTTAAATTTATTTATTAATGATCTTGTAGAAGGCTTGCATAGTAAAGTATCAATTTTCGCAGATGACACTAAACTGTGTAAAGTAATTTACACTGAAGAGGACAGTATACTACTACAGAGGGATCTGGATAGATTAGAGGCTTGGGCAGATAAGTGGCAGATGAGGTTTAACACTGACAAATGTAAAGTTATGCACATGGGAAGGAATAATGCAAGTCACCCGTACATACTAAATGGTAAAACACTCGGTAACACTGACATGGAAAAGGACCTAGGAATTTTAATAAACAGCAAACTAAGCTGCAAAAACCAGTATCAGGCAGCTGCTGCCAAGGCCAATAAGATAATGGGTTGCATCAAAAGGGGTATAGATGCCTGTGATAAGAACATAGTTCTACCACTTTACAAATCGCTAGTCAGACCACACATGGAGTACTGTGTACAGTTGTGGGCTCCTGTAAACAAGGCAGACATAGCAGAGCTGGAGAGGGTCCAGAGGAGGGCAACTAAAGTAATAACTGGAATGGGGCAACTACAGTACCCTGAAAGATTATCAAAATTAGGGTTATTCACTTTAGAAAAAAAGACGACTGAGGGGAGATCTAATTAATATGTATAAATATATCAGGGGTCAGTACAGTGCTCTATCCCATCGTCTATTTATCCCCAGGACTGTGACTGTGACGAGGGGACATCCTCTGCGACTGGAGCAAAGAATGTTTGTACACAAACATAGAAAAGGATTCTTTACGGTAAGAGCAGTGAGACTATGGAACTCTCAGCCTGAGGAGGTGGTGATGGTGAGTACAATAAAGGAATTCAAGAGGGGCCTGGATGTATTTCTGGAGCGTAATAATATTACAGGCTATAGCTACTAGAGAGGGATCATTGACCCAGGGAGTTATTCTGATTGCTTGATTGGAGTCGGGAAGGAATTTTTTATTCCCCTAAAGTGGGGAAAATTGCCTTCTACAGTTTTTTTTTTTTTTTGCCTTCCTCTGGATCAACTTGCAGGATGACAGGCTGAACTGGATGGACAAATGTCTTTTTTCGGCCTTATGTACTATGTTACTATGTTAGTATGTTACTAGTCAGACCACACATGGAGTACTGTGTACAGTGCTGGGCTCCTGTGAACAAGGCAGACATAGCAAGCTGGAGAGGGTTCAGAGGAGGGCAACTAAAGTAATACGTGGAATGGGGCAAGTACAGTACTCTGAAAGATCATCAACATTAGGGTTATTCACTTTAGAAAAAAGACGACTGAGGGGAGATCTAATTACTATGTATAAATATATCAGGGGGCAGTACAGAGATCTCTCCCATCATCTATTTATCCCCAGGACTGTGACTGTGACAAGGGGACACCCTCTGCGCCTGGAGGAAAAAATGTTTGTACACAAACATAGAAAAGGATTCTTTACGGTAAGAGCAGTGAGACTATGGAACTCTCTGCCTGAAGAGGTGGTGATGGTGAGTACAATAAAATAATTCAAATAATTCAAGAGGGGCTTCAATGAATTTCTGGAGTGTAATAATATTACAGGCTATAGCTACTAGAGAGGGGCCGTTGATCCAGGGAGTTATTCTGATTGCTTGATTGGAGTCGGGAAGGAATTTTTTCCCCCTTAAAGGGGTTGTCCGGGTTCATAGCTGAACCCGGACATACCTTCATTTCCACCCCGACAGCGCCCATGACATGAGCATCGGAGCAGTTCATGCTCCGATGCTCTCCTTTGCCCTGCGCTAAATCGCGCAGGGCAAAGGCATTTTTTGGAGATCCGGTGACGTACCAGGGCTCTCCATGGGGTTGCCAGGAACCCCGGTGACGTCACCGACATTGATGGGCGGGATTTAGCACTGCCCTAGCCAGTAAAATGGCTAGGGCAGCGCTAAAGCCCGCCCATTGTGAGATTTTAAATACCGCCATTTGGTGCACCAATATTGAATTCAGGCCTACACTGGTTCAGGCCCTGTGAGATACCCCCTCTACATACAGGGGTTTAAATTAGGCATTTGAAATACAGCCATTTGAAATACAGCCATTTGAAATACAGCCTTTTTTGTGCAAAGATATATTTACTTCAGGCCTACACTGATTAAGGGCGTGTGTGATCTCCCCTTAACATACAGGGGTTTGAATTAGGCATTTGAAATACAGCCATTTGAAATACAGCCATTTTGTGCAAAGATATATTTACTGCAGGCCTATACTGATTCAGGGTGTGTGTGATCCCCCCTATACATACAGGGGTTTGAATTAGGCATTTGAAATACAGCCATTTGAAATACAGCCATTTTGTGCAAAGATATATTTACTTCAGGCCTACAGAGGTTCAGGCCCTCTGAGATAAAACCTCTATATACAGGGGTTTGAATTAGGCATTTGAAATACAGCCATTTGAAATACAGCCATTTTGTGCAAAGATACATTTACTTCAGGCCTACACTGGTTCAGGGAGTGTGTGATCCCCCCTATGCATAAAGGGGTTTGCCTCCTGTTGTTTTCTCCTCCTACTCTGCTTCCTCATCCTCTACCAGCTCCTTATCCGGTCAGCGTAACACCTTCACCACCAACTTCAGCACAGCCAGGGGTAAAAGACAGCAGGCAGTTTTAAAACATATCTGTTTGGGGGATAAACCCCACACCGTGCAGGAACTGTGGACGGGCCTTGAACAACAGACTGATGAGTGGTTTGTGCCAGTCAGCCTCAAGCCCAGCCTGGTGGTGTGCGATAATGGGCAAAATCTCGTAGCAGCTCTGGGACTAGCTGGCGCATGTGCTAAATTTGGTGGTGCAGAGATTCCTTAAAAATTACCCCGACATGTCAGAGCTGCTGCATAAAGTGCGGGCTGTCTGTGCGCGCTTTCGGCATTCTCACCCTGCTGCTGCTCGCCTGTCAGTGCTGCAGCGTAACTTCGGCCTTCCCGCTCACCGCCTCATATGCGACGTGCCCACAAGGTGGAACTCCACCTTGCACATGCTGGCCAGACTGTGCGAGCAGCAGCAGGCGATAGTGGAGTTTCAGCTGCAGCACGCACGGGTGAGTCGCTCGGCGGAATAGCACCACTTCACCACCAATGACTGGGCCTCCATGCGAGACCTGTGTTCCTTGTTGCGCTGTTTCGAGTACTCCACCAACATGGCCAGTGCCGATAACGCGTTCTCAGTGTTACTATCCCACTTCTATGCCTCCTTGAAAAAACGCTCATGGCAATGATGGAGGAGGAGGAGGAAGAGGGATAATTTTGTAGGGTTTCCGGCCAGTCATTCCCAAGAGGCTCCAAGGGTGGGTTTCTGCACCCACCAACCCAATGTACACAATTGTCCAGCCAGGGCACAGTTCTGGAGGATGAGGAGGTGGAGGATGAAGAGGAGGAGATGTAGGAGGAGGAACCATGTTCACAGCAGGGTGGCACCCAGACCAGCTCATGGCCATCAATGGTGCATGGATGGGGGGATACAGAGGACACAGACGATACACCTCCCACAGAGGACAGCTTTTCGTTGCCTCTGGGCAGCCTGGCAAATGAGCACAAATGAGCGATTACATGCTGCAGTGTCCCTGCAATGACCGCCGAGTTGCCCACATTCTAACTTGTGCTGATTACTGGGTGGCCACGCTGCTGGATCCCCGTTACAAGGACAACGTACCGTCCTTAATTCCGTCACTGGAGCGTGATGGTAAGATGCGCGAGTAGAAGCTCACGCTGGTAGACGTGCTGCTGCTGGAATTCCCACCTGACAGCGGGAGCACAGTTGAAGCACAAGGCGAAGGCAGAGGACGAGGAAGAGGTCGCCAACGCATCTGGGGCACTGCCAGCACCTCAGAAGGCAGGGTTAGCATGGCCGAAATGTAGAAAAGCTTTGTCAGCACGCCACAACAACCAGCACCACCAGCTGATATGGAACGTCTTAGCAGGAGGCAGCATTTCACCAAAATGGTAAAGCAGTATGTGTGCACACGCCTACACGTACTGAAGAACAGGTCTGCCCCCTTCAACTTCTGCGTCTCTAAATTGGGCACATGGCCTGAGCTTGCCCTTTACGCCTTGGAGGTGCTGGCCTGCCCTGCAACCAGTGTATTATCTGAACGTGTGTTTAGCACGGCAGGGGGCGTCATCACAGACAAGCACAGCCGCCTGTTCACAGCCAACGTGGACAAGCTCACGTTCATTAAAATGAACCAGGCTTGGATCCCACAAAACTTGTTTGTACCTTGTGTAGAATAGACATTTAGGGCTGTTTCACACGACCGGATGCCGTGCGTGGCATCCGCTCCGTGAAAGAGTGCCAAGACCCGATGCAGACTGCAGAGGCACGGAGCATTAAAATGACTGATAATGCTCCGTGCCTCTCTGTGATCTCTTTAGTACGAAATCACAATGAGATAAAGTTGTCACTGTGATTTCGTAGTAAAGAGATCACAGAGAGGCACGGAGCATTATCAGTCATGTTAATGCTCCGTGCCTCTGCAGTCTGCATCGGGTCTTGGCACTCTTTCACGGAGCGGATGCCATGCACGGCATCCGCTCGTGTGAAACAGCCCTTATACCACCATCAAACATACATTCTTGTACTCAAGTCAAGTGCAATGATTCTTTGTTTTCTTTTTTTTTATTTGTCCCAATATTTTGGGGGCTACCTACCCCAATAAAAAATTAAAAAAAAACATTGTTGGCTACCTCCTCCTCCTCCAATGCTGCCTCCACTTACCACACCACATTCACCGCCTCCTGAACCTCCGACTCCATATCCACCTCCTTCTCTGAGTTGCAGGTTAATAATTTGTAATTTTTAGTTATTTTATTTTATTTTAAGTTATTTCCCTATCCACATTTGTTTGTAGAGCAGTTGCCATGTACTTAAGCACATTTTACTGCCTTTTACATCCCTCTAGTCTTTTCAAGGACTATTTTAGAGCCATTTTAGTGCCCAAAAGTTCGGGTCCCCATTGACTTCAATGGGGTTCTGGTTCGGGGCCAAGTTCGGGTCAGGTTCGGGTCCCGAACCCGAACTTTTTTTGAACTTAGGCCGAACTCGTCGAACCTGAACATCCAGGTGTCCGCTCAACTTTAGTATCTAACACCAAACCTGCCTAACAAAAAAATTCAATTTGATTACCCTATCTGTCCCTTTTACAGCACAGCTCTCCCTGACTAAGACAGAGCCGAACCACGTGTCATCGGGTGCTCTATAGCACCCGATGACACGTTCCGGCCAGCCAATCACTGTAATGCCAGTGACATGGCTACGGAATTACAGTGAGTGGCAGTACTTACCTGCACGTTTATTAACTACGTAGCAGTCAACAAACGTGCGTGTAGGAGACTCGAGCATCGAGCTCGAGCACACGTGGTATTCGGCAAAAGACTGTGGGCCGAATCTGTAATCTCTTCATGCTGCTGACACCTCAACACTATGTCACTGGGCCAATCTGTGGTCTCCTCATGCTGCTGCCGCCTCAACACTATGTCACTGGGCCACTCTGTAGTCTACTAATGCTGCTGCCACCTTACCACTCTGTGGTCTCCTCATTCTGGTGCCACATTACCACTCTGTGGTCTCCTCATTCTGCTGCCACCAAAACACTATGTCACTTGGTGACTTTGTAGTCTCCTCATGCTGCTGCCAACTCACCAGTCTGTGGTATCCTCATGATGCTGCCACTTTATTAATATGTCACTGGGCCACTCGGTGGTCACCTCATGCTGCTGCCACTTCACCACTATGTCATTGGGCCACTCTGTGGTCTCCTCACACTGCTATCACCTTAACACTATGTCACTAGGCAACTCTGTGTCTCCTAATGCTTCTGCCACCTAAGCATTCTGTGGTGTCCTCATGCTGCTACCACATCAGCACTCTGTGGTCTCCTCATGCTGCTGCCACCTCACCACTCTGTGGTCTTCTTATGCTATTGCTGCGTTACTACACTGTGGTCTACTCATTCTGCTGCCACCTCAATACTATGTCACTGGGCCACTCTGTGGTCTCCTCATGCGTTGCCATCTCAACACTATCTCACTGGGTGTCTTTGTGGTCTCATCATGCTGCTGCTGCCTCACCAGTCTGTGGTCTCCTCATGCTGCTGCCACCTCACCACTTAGTGGCCTTCTCATGCTGCTGCTACCTTCACACTATGTCACTGGGCCACTTTGTGGTCTTCTCATGCTACTCCACCTCACCACTTTGTCGCTTGGCCACTCTGTGGTCTCTTTATGCTGCTGCCACCTTAACACTATGTCACTTGGCCACTCTGTGGTCTCCTCTTGCTACTCCACCTCACCACTATGTCGCTTGGCCACTCTGTGGTCTTCTCATGCTACTCCACCTCACCACTTTGTCGCTTGGCCACTCTGTGGTCTCTTTATGCTGCTGCCACCTTAACACTATGTCACTTGGCCACTCTGTGGTCTCCTCTTGCTACTCCACCTCACCACTATGTCGCTTGGCCACTCTGTGGTCTTCTCATGCTACTGTTACCTCAATACTATGTCACTAGGCCAATTTGTGATCTCCTCATGCTGCTGACACCTCAACACTATGTCAGTGGGTTAATCTGTGGTCTTCTCATGCTGCTGCCACCTCAACACTATGTCACTGGGCCACTCTGTGGTCTACTCATGCTGCTGCCACCTTATCACTCTGAGGTCTCATAAGGTGCTGCTGTCACATCACTACTCTGTGGTCTCCTCATGCTGCTGCCACCTCAATACTATATCACTGGGCCACTCTGTGGTCTCCTCATGCGTTGCCACCTCAACACTATGTCACTGGTTGACTTTGTGTTCTCCTCATGTTGCTGCCACCTCACCACTCTATGGTCTCCTCATGATGCTGCCCCTTTATCAATATGTCATTGGGTCACTCTGTGATCTCATGCTGCTGACACCTCACAACTATGTCAGTGGCCCACTTTGTGGTCTCCTTATGATGCTGTCACCTCAATACTCTGTGGTCTCCTCATGTTGCTGCTACCTCAACACTATGTCAGTAGGCCACTCTGTGGTCTCCTCGTGTTGCTGCCACCTCAACACTCTTTTGTCTTCTCATGCTGCTGCTACTACCTCAACACAATGCCACTGGGCCACTCTGTGGTCTCCTCATGCTGCTGCCACCTCACCACTCAGTGGCCTTCTCGTGCTGCTGCTACCTCAACACTATGTCACTGGGCCACGCTGTTTTCTCCTCATGCTGCTGCCACCTTAACACTATATCACTGGGCCACGCTGTTTTCTCCAAATTCTGCTGCCACCTCACTACTATTTCACTGGGTCACTCTGTGGTCTGCTCATGCTGTTGCCACCTCAACACTATTTCACTGGGTCACTCTGTGGTCTGCTCATGCTACTGCAACCTCTACACTATGTCAATGGGTCAATCTGTGGTCTGCTCATGCTGCTGCCACCTCAACACTATGTCAATGAGCCACTCTGTGATCTCCTCTTACTGCTGACGCCTCAACACTATGTCACTGGGCCAATCTGTGGTCTCTTCATGCTGTTGCCAGCTTAACATTATGCCACTGGGCCACTCTGTGATCTCCTCATGCTGCTGCCACCTTACCACTCTGTGGTCTCCTCATGCTGCTGCCACATTACCACTTTGTGGTCTCCTCATGCTGCTGCCACCTCAACACTATGTCACTGAATGACTTTGTGGTCTCCTCATGCTGCTGCCACCTCACCAGTCTGTGTTATCCTCATGTCGCTGCTTTCTTAACACTATGTCACTGGGCCACTCTGTGATCTCCTCATGCTGCTGCCACCTCACCACTATGTCAGTGAGCCACTCTGTGGTCTCCTCATGCTGCTGCCACCTCTCTACTCTGTGGTCTTCGCATGCTGCTGCCAACTCAACACTATGTCACTTGGCCACTCTGTGGTCACTTAATGCTGCTGCCACTTTATAACTATGTCAAAAGACCACTCCTTGGCCTCCTCATGCTGCTGCCACCTCACTACTATGTCAGTGGCCACTCTTTTGTCTCCACATGCTGCTGCCACCTCAACACTTTGTGGTCTCCTCATGCTGCTGCTACCTCAACACTATGTCACTGGGCCACTCTGTGTTCTCATCATGCTGCTTCCACCTTAACACTATTTCACTGGGTCACTCTGAGGTCTGCTCATGCTGCTGCCACCAGTCTGTGGTATCCTCATGCTGCTGCTACCTCAACACTATGTCACTGGGCCACGCTGTAATATCCTCATGCTGCTGCCACATCACCACTCTATGGTCTCCTCATGATGCTGCCACTTTATTATTATGTCACTGGGCCAATCTGTGGTCTTCTCATGCTGCTGCCAACTCAACACTATGTAAGTGGGCCACTCTTTACTCTCCTCATGCTGCTGCCACCTCAACTCTCTGTGGTCTTCTAATGCTGCTGCTACCTCAACACTAGGTCACTGGGCCACTCTGTGTTCTCATCATGCTGCTGCCACCTCAACACTTTGTCACTGGGCAACTTTGTGTTCTATAAATGGTATGTCACCCGTGGATGATGTGAGACATAAGCGCTGGTGTACACAATCAAAACAGCTAATCCTTTAAATTAGTACCATCAGTTAGTGCCAGCATGAATAAGTGAGGGGTTAATTTTAAAGGTCAGCTGGACAAGGGTAAGTTTGTAATATTATTAGGATCTGGACATGTAGTCAGACGGTGAGGGTAACAAGAGAATAAAGGAATACAAGTATTAGCTCTGTGAATTAGATATTAAATGGTGAAAGCAAGGGTTAAAAAATGATGATGATAGTAGTAATACAGTCTATACCTTGTATTTCATCCAAAGTGATCCCCTGGTGGGTAATCCGATGCGTCGCTCACTATTTGTCTGTTCTGTATTGTTCTTATATTGGTGCTGTCCTTTTAAATCCTGGCGTCCTCATTGCTCACCTACCAGCAGCGCAGCCCCGGCCGGAAGCACGCGCGGCGCGAGGGAGCTTGTAAGTCTGTTGTCCGGGTAACCGCTTTCGGTGACGTCACCGTTGGGAGTACAGGGGCCTCCGTAGGACAAAAAACTACCTACGTGTTTCAGGGCCTATCGGGTTCCTTCGTCAGGGTTAGGCTGCTAGTTGTACCTCGGAGGTTAAGACTATGTATTAATTGTAAAACCCTGAGGCACCAAGTTAAACCCACATTTCAAATAGATACCTCACAAGGCAAACATATAATAAGAGATTACATCACCTGTCACACCAAAGGAGTCATCTATTACATCAGGTGCCCATGCGGCAAAATGTATGTGGGACGAACAAAAAGAGAACTCAGGGTCAGAATAAGGGAACATATTAATAACATAAATAAGAAATCGGATAACCACCCACTGTCACGCCACTACACTGAATTCCATCAGGGAAAATTCCTGGGATCCATTTTTGGGGGCATAGAAAGAGTTAAGCAAGATAAGAGGGGAGGAGACTTTATCAATGCCATGTCTAGAACTGAAAGCAAATGGATTTTTAGATGCAACAGTCTAGCCCCGAACGGACTAAATCAAGAAATAGAACTGTTTGCATTTCAATAATGAACACCAAAAAAATAAAAAAAATTGCACTTATGGTGCTCTATGGATACTCATGTAATCAAACTGAACCCCCCACCCTTCAGTATAATCCACTCCCAGGCACCCCATTACTAAATAAACAAATGAATAATTGAACAATTGAAAAACTATTTGTAAAAAGTCGCATCCCGAGCACTCACCATATTCCAATATACTGGCACGTCCGTTACCTTAAGACTTGTTTTCGTATGTTGCCATGGGAACCGGATGAGCTACTTCAACCTCCGAGGTACAACTAGCAGACTAACCCTGACAAAGGAGCCCGATAGGCCCCGAAACGCGTAGGTAGTTTTTTGTTCTACGGAGGCCCCTGTACTCCCAACGGTGATGTCACCGAAAGCGGTTACCCGGACAACAGACTTATAAGCTCCCTCGCGCCGCGCGTGCTTCCGGGCGGGGCCGCGCTGCTGCTGGGAGGTGAGCAAGGAGGATGCCAGGATTTAAAAGGACAGCACCAATATAAGAACAATACAGAACAGACAAATAGTGAGCGACACATCGGATTACCCACCAGGGGATCACTTTGGATGAAATACAAGGTATAGACTGTATTACTACTATCATCATCATTTTTTAACCTTTGCTTTCACCGTTTAATATCTAATTCACAGAGCTAATAATTGTATTCCTTTATTCTCTTGTTACCCTCACCGTCTGACTACATGTCCAGATCCTAAAAATATTACAAACTTACCCTTGTCCAGCTGACCTTTGTAATTAACCCCTCACTTGTTCAGGCTGGCACTAACTGATGGTACTAATTTAAAGGATTAGCTGTTTTGATTGTGTACACCAGCGCTTATGTCTCATATCACCCACGGGTGACATACCATTTATATACATTCACCTAAGGAGGACAATAGCTCCTTGCCGGACATCAAGCAGCGGGATCTTCCTTTATAGGTAGATTCACATATCCAAACAATAGGAGCGCAGGGGTCTCTTACTTTCACTTAACTTTGTGTTCTAATCATGCTATTGACACCGTACCACTCTGTGATCTCCTCATGCTGCTGCTACCCCAACACTTTGTCAACGGGCCACTTTATGTGCTCCTCATGCTGCTGCCACCTCAACACTCTGTGGTCTTCTAATGCTGCTGCTACCTCAACACTATGTCACTGGGCCACTCTGTGTTCTCCTCATGCTGCTGCCACCTCAACAGTTTGTCACTGGGCAACTTTGTGTTCTAATCATGCTATTGACACCGTACCACTCTGTGTTCTCATCATGCTGCTTCCACCTTAACACTATTTCACTGTGGTCTGCTCATGCTGCTGCCACCACTACAATATGTCACTGGGCCATTCTGTAATCTCCTCATGCTGCTGACACCTCAACACTATGCCACTGGGCCACACTGTGATCTCCTCATGCTGCTGCCAACTCAACACTATGTCACTGGGACACTCTGTGTTCTCCTCATGCTGCTGCCACCTTACCACTCTGTGGTCTCCTCATGCTGCTGCCACGTTACCACTCTGTGGTCTCCTCACGCTGCTGCCACCTCCACACTATATCAGTGGTTGACTTTGTGTTCTCCTCATGCTGCTGCCTTCTTACCAGTCTGTGGTATCCTCATGCTGCTGCTACCTCAACACTATGTCACTGGGCCACGCTGTAATATCCTCATGCTGCTGCCACATCACCACTCTATGGTCTCCTCATGATGCTGCCACTTTATTAATATGTCACTGGGCCAATCTGTGGTCTTATCATGCTGCCGCCACCTCACCACTAAGTAAGTGGGCCACTCTTTACTCTCCTCATGCTGCTGCCACATCAACACTCTGTGGTCTTCTAATGCTGCTGCTACCTCAACACTATGTCACTGGACCACTCTGTGTTCTCCTCATGCTGCTGCCACCTGAACACTTTGTCACTTGGCAACTTTGTGTTCTAATCATGCTATTGACACCGTACCACTCTGTGATCTCCTCATGCTGCTGCTACCTCAACACTTTGTCAACGGGCCACTTTATGTGCTCCTCATGCTACTGCCACCTCACTAGTCTGTGGTCTTCTCATGCTGGTGCTACCTCAATACTATGTAACTGGGCTACTCTGTGATCTCCTTATGCTGCTGTCATTTCACAACTCTGTGGTGTCCTTAGCCGCTGCTACCTCAACACTGAGTCACCGGGTCACTTTGTGTGCTCCTTATGCTGCTTCCACCTCACTAATTTGTCAGTGTCCACTCTGTGGTCACCTCATGTTGCTGCCACCTCAACACTCTGTAGTCTCCTCATGCTGCTACTACCTTAAAATGATGTCTCTTAGCCACTTTGTGGTCTCCTCATACTGCTGCCACCTCATCATTCTGTGATGTCCTCATGCTGCTGCCACCTCACCACTCTATGGTCTTCTCATGCTATTGCCGTGTCAACACTCTGTGGTCTACTCTTGCTGCTGCCACCTCAACACTATGTCACTGGGCCACTCTGCTGTCTCCTCATGCTGCTGCCACCTCATCATTCTGTGATGTCCTCATGCTGCTGCCACCTCACCACTCTATGGTCTTCTCATGCTATTGCCGTGTCAACACTCTGTGGTCTACTCTTGCTGCTGCCACCTCAACACTATGTCACTGGGCCACTCTGCGGTCTCCTCATGCTGTGCCACCTCACCACTCTATGGTCTCCTTATGATGCTGCCAATTTATCAATATGTACCTTGGCCACTCTGTGGTTTCCTCATGCTGCTGCCACCTCACAAGTATGTCAGTGGTCCACTCTGGTCTTCTCATGCTGCTGCCACCTCAACGCTCTGTTGTCTTCTCATGCTGCTGCTACCTCAACACTATGTCACTGGGCCACTCTGTGGTCTCCTCATACTGCTGCCACCTTAACACTATGTCAGTGGGCCACTCTGTGGTCTCCTCATGCGGCTGCCACCTCAACACACATTTATCTTCTAATGCTGCTGCTACCTCAACACTATGTCACTGGGCCACTCTGTGATCTCCTCATGCTACTGTCACCTCACCACTATGTCATTGGACCACTATGTGGTCTCCTCATGCTACTCCACCTTACCACTATGTCGCTTGGCCACACAGTAGTCTCCTCATGCTGCTGCCACATTAACACTATGTCACTGGGCCACTCTGTGGTCTCCTCATGCTACTCCACCTCACCACTATGCTGCTTGGACACTCTGTGGTCTCCTCATGCTGCTGATAACTCAGCACTATGTCACTGGGCCACTTTGTGTTCTTCTAATGCTGCTGCCACCTCACCACTATGTCAGTGGGGTAATCTGTGGTCTTCTCATGCTGCTGCCACCTCAACACTATGTCACTGGGCCACTCTGTGGACTACTCATGCTGCTGCCACCTCACCACTCTGTGGTCTTCTCATGCTATTGCCGTGTCAACACTCTGTGGTCTACTCTTGCTGCTGCCACCTCAACACTATGTCACTGGGCCACTCTGCGGTCTCCTCATGCTGTGCCACCTCACCACTCTATGGTCTCCTTATGATGCTGCCAATTTATCAATATGTACCTTGGCCACTCTGTGGTTTCCTCATGCTGCTGCCACCTCACAAGTATGTCAGTGGTCCACTCTGGTCTTCTCATGCTGCTGCCACCTCAACGCTCTGTTGTCTTCTCATGCTGCTGCTACCTCAACACTATGTCACTGGGCCACTCTGTGGTCTCCTCATACTGCTGCCACCTTAACACTATGTCAGTGGGCCACTCTGTGGTCTCCTCATGCTGCTGCCACCTCAACACTCATTTATCTTCTAATGCTGCTGCTACCTCAACACTATGTCACTGGGCCACTCTGTGATCTCCTCATGCTACTGTCACCTCACCACTATGTCATTGGACCACTATGTGGTCTCTTCATGCTACTCCACCTTACCACTATGTCGCTTGGCCACACAGTAGTCTCCTCATGCTGCTGCCACATTAACACTATGTCACTGGGCCACTCTGTGGTCTCCTCATGCTACTCCACCTCACCACTATGCTGCTTGGACACTCTGTGGTCTCCTCATGCTGCTGATAACTCAGCACTATGTCACTGGGCCACTTTGTGTTCTTCTAATGCTGCTGCCACCTCACCACTATGTCAGTGGAGTAATCTGTGGTCTTCTCATGCTGCTGCCACCTCAACACTATGTCACTGGGCCACTCTGTGGACTACTCATGCTGCTGCCACCTTACCACTCTGCGGTCTCATAAGGTGCTGCTGCCACATCACCACTCTGTGGTCTCCTCACGCTGCTGCCACCTCAACACTATGTCACTGGTTGACTTTGTGTTCTCCTCATGCTGCTGCCACCTCACCAGTCTGTGATCTCCTCATGCTGCTGCCACCTCACCACTCTATGGTCTCCTCATGATGCTGCCCCTTTATCAATATGTCATTTGGCCACTCTGTGATCTCATGCTGCTGACACCTCACAACTATGTCAGTGGCTCACTTTGTGGTCTCCTCATGATGCTGTCACCTCAATACTCTGTGGTCTCCTCATGTTGCTGCTACCTCAAAACTATGTCAGTGGGCCACTCTGTGGTCTCCTCATGCTGCTGCCACCTCAACACTCTTTTGTCTTCTCATGCTGCTGCTACTACCTCAACACAATGTCACTGGGCCACTCTGCGATCTCCTCATGCTGCTGCATCCTCAACACTATGTCGCTTTGCATTCTGTGGTCTTCTCATGCTGCTGCTACCTCAACACTATGTCACTGGGCCACTCTGTGGTCTCCTCATACTGCTGCCACCTTAACACTATGTCAGTGGGCCACTCTGTGGTCTCCTCATGCTGCTGCCACCTCAACACACATTTATCTTCTAATGCTGCTGCTACCTCAACACTATGTCACTGGGCCACTCTGTGATCTCCTCATGCTACTGTCACCTCACCACTATGTCATTGGACCACTATGTGGTCTCCTCATGCTACTCCACCTTACCACTATGTCGCTTGGCCACACAGTAGTCTCCTCATGCTGCTGCCACATTAACACTATGTCACTGGGCCACTCTGTGGTCTCCTCATGCTACTCCACCTCACCACTATGCTGCTTGGACACTCTGTGGTCTCCTCATGCTGCTGATAACTCAGCACTATGTCACTGGGCCACTTTGTGTTCTTCTAATGCTGCTGCCACCTCACCACTATGTCAGTGGGGTAATCTGTGGTCTTCTCATGCTGCTGCCACCTCAACACTATGTCACTGGGCCACTCTGTGGACTACTCATGCTGCTGCCACCTCACCACTCTGTGGTCTTCTCATGCTATTGCCGTGTCAACACTCTGTGGTCTACTCTTGCTGCTGCCACCTCAACACTATGTCACTGGGCCACTCTGCGGTCTCCTCATGCTGTGCCACCTCACCACTCTATGGTCTCCTTATGATGCTGCCAATTTATCAATATGTACCTTGGCCACTCTGTGGTTTCCTCATGCTGCTGCCACCTCACAAGTATGTCAGTGGTCCACTCTGGTCTTCTCATGCTGCTGCCACCTCAACGCTCTGTTGTCTTCTCATGCTGCTGCTACCTCAACACTATGTCACTGGGCCACTCTGTGGTCTCCTCATACTGCTGCCACCTTAACACTATGTCAGTGGGCCACTCTGTGGTCTCCTCATGCTGCTGCCACCTCAACACTCATTTATCTTCTAATGCTGCTGCTACCTCAACACTATGTCACTGGGCCACTCTGTGATCTCCTCATGCTACTGTCACCTCACCACTATGTCATTGGACCACTATGTGGTCTCCTCATGCTACTCCACCTTACCACTATGTCGCTTGGCCACACAGTAGTCTCCTCATGCTGCTGCCACATTAACACTATGTCACTGGGCCACTCTGTGGTCTCCTCATGCTACTCCACCTCACCACTATGCTGCTTGGACACTCTGTGGTCTCCTCATGCTGCTGATAACTCAGCACTATGTCACTGGGCCACTTTGTGTTCTTCTAATGCTGCTGCCACCTCACCACTATGTCAGTGGGGTAATCTGTGGTCTTCTCATGCTGCTGCCACCTCAACACTATGTCACTGGGCCACTCTGTGGACTACTCATGCTGCTGCCACCTTACCACTCTGCGGTCTCATAAGGTGCTGCTGCCACATCACCACTCTGTGGTCTCCTCACGCTGCTGCCACCTCAACACTATGTCACTGGTTGACTTTGTGTTCTCCTCATGCTGCTGCCACCTCACCAGTCTGTGATCTCCTCATGCTGCTGCCACCTCACCACTCTATGGTCTCCTCATGATGCTGCCCCTTTATCAATATGTCATTTGGCCACTCTGTGATCTCATGCTGCTGACACCTCACAACTATGTCAGTGGCTCACCTCAACACTCTTTTGTCTTCTCATGCTGCTGCTACTACCTCAACACAATGTCACTGGGCCACTCTGCGATCTCCTCATGCTGCTGCATCCTCAACACTATGTCGCTTTGCATTCTGTGGTCTTCTCATGTTGCTGCCACCTCAACACTATATCACTGGGCCACTCTGTGGTCTCATCATTCTGCTTCCACCTCAACACTATGTCACTGGGCCAATCTGTGGTCTCCTTATGCTGCTGCTACCTCAACACTATGTCACTAGGCCATTTTGTGGTCTCCTCATGCTGCTGCCACCTCACCACTCTGTGGTCTCCTAATGCTGCTGCCACCTGAGCACTTTGTGACTGGCCACTTCGTTGTCTCCTCATGCTGCTGCCACCTCCCCACTCTGTGGTCTCTTCATGCTGCTGCAACTCCAACACTATGTCACTAGGCCACTCTGTGGTCTCCTGTGCTGCTTCCACCTCACCACTCTGTCAGTAGGCCACTGTGTGGACTTCTTATGCTGTTCCTACCCTCCCCACTCCACGACTAGGCCACTGATAGGAAGGAAAGGAAAATGAGACGCACAACGGATCCTGTGATTGTAGCAGCTGTAAGGCCTGCATGATATGGTCCCTATCTTGCATCAGAATTGGCTTATGATTGGGTAGCCAAAAGCAGGATTGGGTACAAAACACAGAATACATGCAAATATTCAATTCATGTGCCATTTCTGCTTTGGATCCACTCCTGGTTTTTTGGGGGCTTTAGTAATACTGATGGATTACTGACCAAATGCTGAAGGCAGATGCTCATCAGACAGGATCTGTTTTTTTGGGGGTTATAGTTCTGACGGATCAGAGGAAGGGAAAAATAATCTGCAACGTCAACATAAACTTACTGCTGACACACTCTCCACTGTGCCAGGGGGGCTCTACTTGTATAAGTGTTTAATAGAAAAGGTTCTGTAGACATCTATGTGGAATCAGCTGACAGTGTTAAAGGAGTGTGCTCTTTCACGCTATAGTGGGATCTTTGTACTCTGCACAGTTCTTTATACCTGGCCCTAACATTGACCATTTGGATTTTGCACCACTGAGGAAGTAATATACTTTTTCCGAAAAGCATTTTCTGACGGTTTCATGAGGGCAGTGTGGATGGTGATTTATCGCTAATAGAGCGAGGATAATTATCAGCTGAAGTCGGCGTTCCGGAGATCTCAGAGCGCATGCACCGAGAGAAGCATAGCGGAGAACTGCATAGCTGAGAACCACACCAAGAGGCTGGAAGGAAGATCAGCCTGAAAACCATTCAAGGTCGTGAGTAACATAGACCATAGTTATATTTGAATGTGGATCAGAATAAGTGTCCTCCAATCAAAACTTATTTATTTGGATCATTTTGTGATATGTAAGCATGGACTTGATTAACATTATATTAGCATGCACGTGCAAATTAATTGCAACCTAGTGCATTGATTCAAATAGACACGCAAATATAGTTTCATAAATTATACGGACATATCTTAACCTATTCATATCAAGCAATTGAATCAAGTGAAACAAAATCATATACCACCTAACCACATGCCTAAAACTAAGTAACAGTATATGAAAACCGAATTTATTCTATTTTTTAAAACTATATATGTGTGAGCTCCGCATTCAATTGGGTCCAAATTTATCAACCTAATATAAGGACTTTTATTACATTGAATTGTATTTGGGGATTGTTAGTTTGTTATATTATTTTATTAAATGGTTTTTATCTACTGCATATGTATTCAGCATCAATGAAGTAAAAGCACCTGCAAATTGCAATGAAACATTTAACTGTTGTGCTACACAGATACATATCCAGCAATCGTTTTTCTGGGATAAAGGTGCCATTCATGACACACCATCAATACAGAGAGTCAGATTCAGGAGCAGATTTACCTGGAAGGAGGGGTGATAACTTTTTTTTATTTGAATTTTTTTATAATCTGTTAAATATCTAATAAATTATTCATCCATTCATGTATTACTTTAATGTAAGTAATTGTGAATACCACCCCCTCTTCTTACAGCCCCACTTTAATTTTGGGTGACAAATGTAATAAAACTAAGTTACTAAAGTAAAGATTTAAATAAATGCCATTTTTATTTCAGGATCAGGTCTTCATCAACTCAGTGAGACTCATTGTTTGATCTCTACGGCCAGCACTGGGACACTATATATGCAATGTATATACATATTTAGAAGCACTAGTATTTGTGTTTGGTTGCTTGTTTTGGTCTAGTTGATACTTCCAATTTGTAGAGGTCTATTTTGAGCAGTCACCTTTATTATCACCACAGGCAGGATTACAATGTAAATTTACACCTCTGTTATAAAGTAGAAAACACAGGGTAACACACTACCGCCAACAGACAAGATAGATGAGAAAGATAAGAAACAAATTCAGTATGAATATTTAATTGGAAAAATACAATTATAAGATACTACCTTCCCTTTAAACCTGTGTGAATAGTTTCAAACTAAGGTTTCATGAATAAAACAGAAATTATTCCAAATAAAAGCAATGAAACATTTGAATCATCTGGTAGGGGCAAATGTCCTCAGAATGTTTTCTGTATGTTTTCTCAAAAAATACATTTAATTCTTTAATAATAAATTTTAGATCTAAGTACATACCAACTAAAGAGAGTGATGCTCCTGGATAATATTGTCTGTGACCTATAAAGCCTGTGATCTTTTCTTTGATTGCAAGGTATATTCACTTGAACTATCAGATCTAAATTAAAAATAAAGCTGAGTATATACTAGTCTTAAGGTTACTTTTATTCCTCTTGGACTACAATACAGACAACCAATTCTTAAAATACCAGGCCAGGTGAAATCTGTGAGGTCACCTCTGTGTAGAAGAAAGTTCTTGGTAAATCGATAAGAAGCCCATGGGGTGGGTTTCCTCAGTGACCAGATGGGTCAAATTCTGCAGAACACTCTCCAGTCATTAATCAGTGCACCAGGCTGTGCAATTGATTTTAAGATAACAGACAAGAATGAAAGGGTTGCCAGGACTCGCTGCTTCTTGTCAATAGAAATGGTTTTCAGGAAAGTGTTGAAATTTCATGCATTGAGGTAGGTGTATAATATTTTCTAACTCTCTTTCTCAACAAATATAAAAACTCTTGAAATGAACTATTTGTAGGTAATGATAGTGTATTTTTATCTAAATAGAATTCTAATCTACATATGTGTATAAAATATATTTTCTACAAACCGGATTCCAAAAAAGTTGGGACACTAAACAAATTGTGAATAAAAACTGAATGCAATGATGTAGAGATGGCAAATGTCAATATTTTATTTGTAATAGAACGTAGATGACAGATCAAACGTTTAATCCGAGTAAATGTATCATTTTAAAGGAAAAATAAGTTGAATCAAAATTTCACGGTGTCAACAAATCCCAAAAAAGTTGGGACAAGTAGCAATAAGATGCTGGAAAAAGTAAATTTGAGCATAACGAAGAGCTGGAAGACCAATTAAGACTAATTAGGTCAATTGGCAACATGATTGGGTATAAAAAGAGCTTCTCAGAGTGGCAGTGTCTCTCAGAAGCCAAGATGGGTAGAGGATCACCAATTCCCACAATGTTGCGCAGAAAGATAGTGGAGCAATATCAGAAAGGTGTTACCCAGCGAAAAATTGCAATGACTTTGCATCTATCATCATCAACTGTGCATAACATCATCCGAAGATTCAGAGAATCTGGAACAATCTCTGTGCGTAAGGGTCAAGGCTGTAAAACCATACTGGATGCCCGTGATCTCCGGGCCCTTAAACGACACTGCGCCACAAACAGGAATGCTACTGTAAAGGAAATCACAGAATGGGCTCAGGAATACTTCCAGAAACCATTGTCAGTGAACACAATCCACCGTGCCATCCGCCGTTGCCAGCTGAAACTCTACAGTGCAAAGAAGAAGCCATTTCTAAGCAAGATCCACAAGCTCAGGCGTTTTCACTGGGCCAGGGATCATTTAAAATGGAGTGTGGCAAAATGGAAGACTGTTCTGTGGTCAGACGAGTCACGATTCAAAGTTCTTTTTGGAAATCTAGGACGCCATGTCATCCGGACCAAAGAGGACAAGGACAACCCAAGTTGTTATCAACGCTCAGTTCAGAAGCCTGCATCTCTGATGGTATGGGGTTGCATGAGTGCGTGTGGCATGGGCAGCTTGCATGTCTGGAAAGGCACCACCAATGCAGAAAAATATATTCAGGTTCTAGAACAACATATGCTCCCATCCAGACTTCATCTCTTTCAGGGAAGACCCTGCATTTTTCAACAAGATAATGCCAGACCACATTCTGCATCAATCACAACATCATGGCTGCGTAGGAGAAGGATCCGGGTACTGAAATGGCCAGTCTGCAGTCCAGATCTTTCACCTATAGAGAACATTTGGCGCATCATAAAGTGGAAGGTGCAACAAAGAATGCCCAAGACGATTGAACAGTTAGAGGCCTGTATTAGACAAGAATGGGAGAGCATTCCTATTTCTAAACTTGAGAAACTGGTCTCCTCGGTCCCCAGACGTCTGTTGAGTGTTGTAAGAAGAAGGGGAGATGCCACACAGTGGTGAAAATGGCCTTGTCCCAACTTTTTGGGGATTTGTTGACACCATGAAATTCTGATTCAACATATTTTTCCGTTAAAATGGTACATTTTCTCAGTTTAAACTTTTGTTCCGTGATTTATGTTCTATTCTGAATAAAAAAATAGAAGTTGGCACCTCCACATCATTGCATTCAGTTTTTATTCACGATTTGTATAGTGTCCCAACTTTTTGGAATCCGGTTTGTATGTAAAATACTAACAAAAAAAAAGACCGATCAGTGCCTTAGTGCCTCAGAAGCCATGAACTGTGTTGTGAGCTGCCGGCAATGGCTTTGTGCCGAGCCGGCAGGTGTTGAGACACTGGGACTAGAGACTGCACTAAAAATGTGTGACATTGTGGTGAATGGCAGTCCAGTCAAAGTGTTGCTGGACGCAGGGAGCCAGATGAGCCTGGCTCATGCCAGCTCAGTAGCTAGGGACTATGTGATAGACAAACATTTGAGTGTGATGGACAGTCATGGGGATAGCAAGGTCTATGTGAGAATCCACTGGGAACTGGGATTTATGAACTTTGTGTGGCAAATAGGCTCATGTTTTACGTAATATTGGGCCATGATTTCCTCTTGTTCTGGGAGTTGTGGGGAAGAGGAGACACTTCTGCAGCAAGTAATGAAACTCCTGCATGACCTGTACCTGCGCCTTTAAATGATGGCGTAAGGGAGCTGTGTTTTGAAAACAATGGTTTAGGTGAAATGACCATTGAAAACATTGGTGCAGATGAGGTGCAGAATGAACATGAACTGAAATGCATAATGAAAATGTGGGGTTATGTGAAGAAAATGAGTAAAGATGAGCGAATTGAAGTTGACAAAGTGGAATTTGATCCGAATTTCATGAAAAATTCGATTTGCACCAAAGCTGAATTTCCTCATGCTTCGTGGTAATGAATTAAATTTTTTCCTAAAATGGCTACTACACATGTTATAACATAGATCAAAGAACTCTGGGAACAAGGGGTCACCCACGATGCCATGCATGCAGGCAATCAGCAGCTAGCCAGCCAGCCCCTGTTATGTCACAGCCCTATAAATAGCCTCAGCCATCATGGATTCTGCCATTGTCCAGTGTAAGAGAAATGTGAAAGGCGCTAGGAACAGTGTTAGGAAAGGCATTATTGTGCTGTAAAAACGATTTATAAGTTCAGGGAAAGATTATTCATAGTGTAGGGAAAAGATAGGTAGGCATTATCTACACTATAAAAGGAGAACAGGGTCCAATAGGGGAGTGTTCAGCCGGAGTAATAGTAGTGATTTTTTTGAATGTTATAAAAATTGGGGGGGGGGGGTGTCATGGTCTTACCTGCTTGCTGCTCTCCTTCGTTTGACATGTGCTGGCGGCCATCTTGGGTCCTGGGTTTCTTGTAGCCTTCCACCCTGCGGCTCCTCCTTCCCCTGGGAGGAGCTGGATGCCTAGCTCATATATATAGGAGGTCTGTGGCTTCAGTTCCTTGCTTGGTCCTCTTGTGTTCACATGCTTCTAAGACTGCTGCTGCTTCTGGTTCCTGATCCTGGCTTCGTCTGACTACCCTGCTGGTTCCTGATCCTGGCTTCGTCTGACTACCCTGCTGGTTCCTGATCCTGGCTTCGTCTGACTACCCTGCTGGTTCCTGATCCTGGCTTCGTCTGACTACCCTTCTGGTTCCTGACCTCTGGCTTCGCAAAGACTCTGCTCGGTTTCACCATCCGTTTGGACTTTTGCTTTACAGCTTTATTTTCAATAAAGCCTTCTGATTTTCACTTATCTCTTGTTGTACGTCTGGTTCATGGTTCCGTGACATTAGGACCAAGCCATGAATTCTGACGGTACAGGGCCATCCTCGCTACCCACGCTGGTTGCCAGACTTGATCAGCAGGATCACCTGTTGGGTCGGTTCGCTGTGGCGTTGCAAACCCTGCTTGAACGCACGGCTCATTTCGCTCCCGTTGCCGATGGGTCGGTTGTCGCTCCTGGGCTCGCTCCTACTGCCGCTCCGGTTGTTGCGCCAGAGTCTACCCCGACACCTGTTGTTGCGCCTGCGGTGTTTCGGGGTATGACCGGTTCTGCCCCTCTTCCACAGCGCTTTGGGGGAGAGCCAACTCAGTGCCGAGGTTTCCTTAACCAGGTGGGCATTTATTTCGAGTTGCTGCCACATGCCTTTCCTACTGAGAGATCAAAGGTGGGCTTCTTGATCTCGCTGCTCTCGGACAAGGCCTTGGCCTGGGCCAGCCCTTTATGGGAGAACAACAATCCGGTGGTTGCCGAGTTTTCCGGTTTTGTTGCTTCTCTTCGGAAGGTATTCGATGTGCCGGCTCGTGCTGCCTCTGCTGCGAAGCTCCTTATGTCCATCAGACAGGGTTCACGATCCGTAGCTGAATACGCCATTGAGTTTCGTACCCTGGCAGCAGAGGTGGGCTGGAATAATGAGGCTCTGGTCGCTGCTTTCTCTCATGGTCTCTCGGATGCCTTGAAGGATGAGGTTGCAGCTAAGGACCTACCAGTTGAGCTCGAGTCTCTTATTTCTTTCCTGATTTTGATTGACACCAGACTCAGGGAGAGACCTTCCTTTAAGGAGAACCTGCGGAGGTCTTCTAACAGATTGGTGCCTACGTTTGCTGTCCCACCCGTGCCTCCCTCTCCTCCCACGCCTCCTGGGGATGACTTGTCTGGGGGTGAACCCATGCAGCTGGGGTTTGCTCGCCTGTCCGAGGGGGAGAGGGCACTCCGGAGACGCGAGGGCCGATGCATGTACTGTGGTCTCGGTGGGCATTTTCGGTTGGCATGTCCGAACCGTCCGGGAAACGCTCGTACCCTGAGATCCTGTCGGGGGCAGATCTTGGGTGGAGTCTCCTCGTCCCCGGTTTCCCGTGTTGACAAACCACTGATCACTGTTGTCCTCTCCTGGGTCGGGGGCTCGGTGACGACCCAGGCGTTGGTGGACTCTGGTGCTGGTGGTTTGTTCATTGATAGTGTGTTCGCTGCCGCCAATTCCATTCCTCTGCAGGCTCGAGGTTCCCCACTGGCTCTTGAGGCGATAGACGGCAGACCCCTTCTGCCGCCACACGTGACTCATGAGACCCTTCCAGTGGGGATAGCCATTGGTGCCGTTCACAGAGAGTCGGTCTGCCTCCAGGTTATTTCGTCTCCACACTACTCGGTGGTCTTGGGGTACCCCTGGCTCCAGAAGCATAATCCGACTTTCGATTGGAGATCAGCCGAGATCCTCTCGTGGTCACCGCAGTGTGGGGCTAGTTGCATCCATGGGTCTGTCAAGTTGCTGTGTACTTCCTCGGACTCTCTGTTGCCTCCTGAATACGAGGAGTACCGGGATGTATTCGATAAGGTGCGCGCGGTTGCCCTACCTCCGCACCGCCCATACGATTGTGCCATAGAGTTACAATCTGGTGCCGTTCCTCCTCGTGGCAAAGTCTATCCACTGTCGGTAGCGGAGAATGAGGCCATGGAGGAGTACGTGAGGGAGGCGCTTTCACGCGGACACATTCGCAAATCTTCGTCCCCGGCAGGGGCTGGATTTTTCTTTGTGAAAAAGAAGGGCGGTGAGTTGAGGCCTTGCATCGATTACAGGGGTCTCAATCGCATCACGATCAAGAACGCTTACCCGATACCCTTGATTTCCGAGCTGTTCGATCGCCTTAAAGGGGCCACGGTCTTTACCAAACTCGACCTGAGGGCGGCATATAACCTGGTAAGGATCAAGGCGGGCGATGAGTGGAAGACCGCGTTTAACACCAGGACCGGTCATTACGAATCCTTGGTTATGCCCTTTGGGTTGTGCAATGCGCCCGCAGTCTTTCAGGAATTCATCAACGATGTTTTCCGTGACCTGTTGCAGCAGTGTGTGGTAGTCTATTTGGATGACATCTTGGTATATTCTGAATCCATGGAGGCCCACATTCTGGATGTCAGACGAGTGTTGCAACGGTTACGAGAGAACAAGCTGTTCGGTAAGCTTGAGAAATGCGAATTTCACCGATCCCAGGTAACCTTCTTAGGTTACATCATTTCCGCTGAGGGGTTCTCCATGGATCCTGAGAAGGTTTCGGCTGTCTTACAGTGGCCCCAGCCCAGTGGTCTTCGTTCCCTGCAGCGCTTTTTGGGCTTCGCCAATTATTATCGGAAGTTCATCAGGGACTTTTCCATGCTGGCCAAGCCTCTCACGGATCTGACCAGGAAGGGCAGTAATTCTCAGGTCTGGCCGCTCGAGGCCATCCGAGCTTTTGAGGCCCTAAAGTCCGCCTTTGTGTCGGCTCCGATTCTGTCGCATCCCAACCCTGGGTTGCCCTTTGTCCTCGAGGTGGACGCGTCTGAGACGGGAGTAGGCGCCCTTCTGTCTCAGCGTAGAACACCAGAGGGTCCTCTGCTTCCTTGTGGGTTTTACTCCCGGAAACTGTCTTCCGCGGAGTGCAACTATCAGATTGGTGACAGGGAGTTATTGGCCATCGTGCAGGCCCTTAAAGAATGGAGGCACTTGCTCGAGGGTTCGGTGGTTCCGGTTCTCATCCTGACGGACCACAAGAATCTGACCTACCTTTCTGAGGCCAAGAGATTGACACCACGTCAGGCCAGATGGGCTCTGTTCTTGTCACGTTTTAATTACGTGGTCTCCTACCTACCCGGTTCCAAGAACATCAGGGCGAATGCCTTATCACGGCAGTACTCCGAGCTGTCCAGGGAGGAGTCGATTCCGACTTCGGTCATACCTCCGAATCAGATCCTGGCCGCCATTCGCACCAGCCTGACCTCTCCCCTGGGTGAGCAGATTTTGGCGGCTCAATCTGGTGCTCCCTCTGGGAGACCCAACGGCAGATGTTTTGTGCCTGAGGAGTTGCGCACTCGGTTGTTGCGAACCTACCATAACTCCAAGACCGCGGGGCATCCTGGAAAGAATCAGCTGTCCTGGGCTGTTTCACGTCTGTTCTGGTGGCCTTCCCTACGTTCTGACATCGCCGCATATGTAGCGGCATGCTCCGTTTGTGCCCAGAGTAAGTCCCCTCGGCACCTTCCGTTGGGCCTTCTGCAACCCATAGCCACCGGGGAGCGCCCATGGTCACACCTGGGGATGGATTTCATTGTGGACCTTCCTGCATCCCGAGGCCATACGGTCATTCTCATGATTGTGGATCGGTTTTCCAAAATGTGCCACTGTGTTCCTCTCAAGAAGTTACCCTCTGCACAAGAGTTGGCCACGATTTTTGCCAGGGAGGTCTTCCGGTTGCACGGTTTGCCTAAGGAGATTGTGTCGGATCGGGGGAGTCAGTTTGTGTCCAGGTTCTGGCGCGCCTTTTGCTCCCAGTTGGGGATTCATCTCTCCTTCTCCTCGGCCTACCACCCTCAGTCCAATGGGGCCGCAGAACGATCCAATCAGGCCTTGGAGCAATTCCTTCGTTGCTATGTCTCCGATCACCAAGACAATTGGGTTGACCTCCTGCCTTGGGCTGAGTTTGCCAGGAACACGGCGGTGAACTCTTCCTCTGGGACGTCTCCCTTCATGGCCAATTATGGGTTCCAACCTGCCGTGTTACCGGAGGTATTCTCTCCCCAGGATATTCCGGCTGTGGAGGATCACCTTTCCGTCCTACGTGCTTCTTGGGTACAGATCCAGAAGTCCCTTGAGGTCTCTGCGCAGCGCCAGAGATTCCAGGCTGATCGCAGACGAGCGCCTGCTCCTTCCTACCAGGTCGGAGACCGTGTATGGTTGTCCACCCGCAACCTCAACCTTCGAGTGCCCACTCCCAAGCTGGCGCCTCGCTTTGTTGGTCCCTTCCGAGTGCTTCGCAGGGTAAACCCGGTAGCCTATGCCCTTGCGCTTCCTCCTGGCATGCGGATCTCCAACGTGTTTCATGTCTCCCTGTTGAAGCCACTGGTGTGTAATCGTTTCACTTCCTCGGTTCCTCGGCCTCGTCCGGTCCAAGTGGGCAATCGTGAGGAATATGAGGTGAGCAATATCCTGGACTCACGCCTGGTCCGCGGTCGGTTGCAGTTTTTGGTCCATTGGCGTGGTTATGGTCCAGAGGAGCGTTCCTGGGTTCCCTCCGCAGATGTCCATGCTCCTGCCTTGCTCCGAGCCTTTCACGCACGCTTCCCTCAGAAACCGTTTTGTGCTCCGCGGAGGAGGGGCCCTTGAGGGGGAGGTACTGTCATGGTCTTACCTGCTTGCTGCTCTCCTTCGTTTGACATGTGCTGGCGGCCATCTTGGGTCCTGGGTTTCTTGTAGCCTTCCACCCTGCGGCTCCTCCTTCCCCTGGGAGGAGCTGGATGCCTAGCTCATATATATAGGAGGTCTGTGGCTTCAGTTCCTTGCTTGGTCCTCTTGTGTTCACATGCTTCTAAGACTGCTGCTGCTTCTGGTTCCTGATCCTGGCTTCGTCTGACTACCCTGCTGGTTCCTGATCCTGGCTTCGTCTGACTACCCTGCTGGTTCCTGATCCTGGCTTCGTCTGACTACCCTGCTGGTTCCTGATCCTGGCTTCGTCTGACTACCCTTCTGGTTCCTGACCTCTGGCTTCGCAAAGACTCTGCTCGGTTTCACCATCCGTTTGGACTTTTGCTTTACAGCTTTATTTTCAATAAAGCCTTCTGATTTTCACTTATCTCTTGTTGTACGTCTGGTTCATGGTTCCGTGACAGGGGGGTGTATTATCAGGAAAAAGAATATGTCTTAATTGCCGTTCTGCGGTGAAGTTACATTGTACTACAGAAATTTACTGGGTGTATTAATAGGAAAGATACGTACGTCCTATTAGCTGTTCTGCTGTGAATTTTGAATGTTATATTTTTTTGGGGGGGTGTATTAATAGGAACAAAAATACATCTTAATTGCCATTCTGCGGTGAAGTTACATTGTACTACAGCTATTAATGGGGTGCATAAATAGGAAAGATACATACGTCCTATTAGCCATTCTGCTGTGAATTTTTAATGTTATTATTTAATTATTTTTTTGTGTATTAATAGGAAAAAGAATATGTCTTAATTGCTTTTCTGCGGCAAAGTTACACTGTACTACAGGCTTTTTTCGGGTGTATTATTTTAATTTAATTATTTAATTATACAGTATGTCAGACAGACAAGTCACAGGCCCTTCAAAGGGAATGGGCAGTGGCCAAAATGTTTGTGTTGCCGGCAGAAGTTTCAGCAGAAGAAGGGGGGTGGCAGCAAGAGTCGCAGCGAGTGGCCTGTGCTCCCAGTCATCTAGCGGTTGTATCTTTACCAGCAACCCTGCGGTGCTTGAATGGTTGACTCGGTCTTTGACTTCATCGCAAGTGACATCAGACACCCACAGCCAAGAGTGGGTTCCTCTGACATGACGCTTAGGTGGCATTGCCCGGGAGCAGGCCCTGTGCCCCCAACTGTCCTCAACCTGCCTCTGTCATTTTATGTTTCCTCAGCGAGAGAAGTATTATATGTCATAGGCTCTGCTCCACTTTTCAGGGAGGATGAGCTACTAGAAGACAGTCAGCAGCTAGTGCCCAGCCAAGATCTGCAGGAGACATCTGCCGCTTCCTCCGGTAGGAGGGCAAGTAGTGATGATGAGAGTCATGTGGAGCAGGTTTTGCGAGCGGTCAGGCCCCTGGCTCTGAGACCATTGAGAGGGACATCAGTGACAGGCATGAGCCTGGTGAAGAAGGGATTTCATCATCATCAGGAGAAGAGGGTGGCAGCTTGTGTGGGAGGCAGCGGCTCAGCCAGAAAGGTGGTAGCATGGCCATGAGTCAGCAAGGTGGCAGCAGTGGAAGGTCGGGAGCCAAATGTCCCCGGGGTAGACCACCCGCTTCGCAGGAGCCTACCGACTCGGCACTGGAGATAGAGGCAGGGAGTCTCTCCGTGTCACTTGCCCAAATTACCCAATGAATGCTCAGTTGCTCGCGTAGTGACTGTCGAATTATCACCATTCGGCAGAGGGATGACTACTGACTCTCCACCATGTTAGACCCTCGCTACCAGTCCAAATGGGGGCATTTTTTACACACGCTGAGAGGGAGGACAAACTGAACTACTATCGAGACATCCAATGTAGTCAGTTGGCTGCTGCCTATGTGCGCCATCCCCCATCCGCACGCAGGTCTGACCGGTGGGGGCCCTCTGCGCTCACATTCCACTGCCATGGCTGCTGGGGGGGCAGGAGCAGTACCAGCTCCATCAGCAGCAACTAAAGTCGCTAATGAGCAGTTTTCTTCACCCACCTACTAAAGAAACTACTCACCAGCAGCAGGTAGACATAAAGCAGAACCTGAACCAGCAGGTTGTGGCATACTTGGAGTGCACCCTGCCACCCCACATCGAAGATCCCCTTGACTACTGGGCAGCCAAACTTTATTTGTGGCCGCCACTTGCCGAGTTTGCTCTGGACAAGCTTTCCTGCCCGGCCAGCGGTGCGGCATCAGAGCTGGTGTTTTTTGTGCCAAGGGCCATAGTTACCTCAAGAGAATTCGCCTGTCCATCCAAATAATGGAGAAACTGACCTTAGTGAAGATTAATCAGATGTGGATCAGCCAGGATTTCCACACACCAGTGCCTAAAGCATCAGACTAGATCATCCATGGTGCCACATCTAATCTTTGTCAAAAGAGTCCTGTTTCTTCGGGCTACCTGCTTCAGCTACTATTCTGATGCTGCCACCCGCCTGATGACACACACCTGCTGTGTGGATCGAATCAAATCTTTTAGAAAAATTCGGCAAACCGACCAAATCAATTATTGAGAAATATGCTTGTCTCTAAAAATAATCATGCAAATGATGATGATACCCACTTTCCTTTGCAGGTTGTATGCAGGGAAGAAGCTCCCCCTATTGGTCAAAATGTATATAATTTGGAAATGTTGAATGATGATGTTGGTAGCACACAGCTGAGGGAATTCACTGTGGTTAATGTGCAGGAAAGTGTGGCACCGCTAGTGGGTGTACCACATGAACCGGATGCGGATAAGCAGTCTCCACAGTGCTCTATGGGTTGTGATCTCATGTGCCGTGTTGACGAAGGTGATGTGACATATTTGGTGAAACGGGCCTGAGCGGGTCCTGCATTGACCTGGAAACACTGGTGACCGCGCATGATGAGAGCAAGAGTGTGTCGCAAACACCCATCATGGAAATAGGAGAGGCACTGTTAATGCAGTAAAGTACCTGAACAGAAGTATAAATACAAGAAACAGAACTGGATCGCACATCCTCAATAGTATTTTTTATCTAACTGCTTCTCAGCATAATAAACATCGCTTCTCAGCATAATTTATCGTATACCTACCCCTATGCTGCATGCTAGACATGAGGCATTAGTATACAATTTGATCAAAAAGCATAGGCCCACTCACCGCGATGAGGTTGCCTTTTTGAATGGGACCCTATTCTAGATTTGGCGCAGCACTGCACGGCGACCTCCGACGCCGCAGCACCACCCCAGCAGGGTGAGTTCCATACCTGTTCACATGGTGAGAGTATGTGATGGGGTCGGTTCCACACCTGTTCACATGGTGCAGTACTGCACGGTGGCCATTGTTGCTTTGGTGCCGTCCTGGTGGGTTGGTGGGGCCCAGTGCTATGGTGACCTTGTCATACAGAGGGGGCGCTGTTTGACTGCTGGGTCCCGCTGCCTGCTGGGGTGGTGCTGCGGCGTCAGCGGTCGCCGTGCAGTGCTGTGCCAAATCTAGTATAGGGTCCCATTCAAGGAGGCAACCTTGTCGCGGTGAGTGGGCCTATGCTTTTTGATCAAATTGTATACTAATGCCTCATGTCTAGCATGCAGCATAGGGGTAGGTATACGATAAATTACGCTGAGAAGCGATGTTTATTATGCTGAGAAGCAGCTAGATAAAAGCATAGTATTGAGGATGTGCGATCCAGTTCTGTTTCTTGTATTTATACCCAAACAGAAGGCTGACTCCCATAGAGAAAAGGTACACAGTCATGGAGCACATATGTTTGGCCATTGAGTGGGCAGTGGAGTCAATACAATACTGGATACAAAGTAGAAAACTGGTGTTTGTGATGAACCGTGCTTTGCTGGACTGGGTGTGGAGGATCAAAGGGAAAAATATGATGCTGGCCACATCTTCCAGAAGACATGGTATTTCAAGGTATTCAACTTTTTTCCTAATAATGGTGCCCTCTTGTGTTCATAGTGGTACCTACAGTCGTGGCCAAAAGTTTTGAGAATGACACAAATATTAGTTTTCACAAAGTTTGCTGCTAAACTGCTTTTAGATCTTTGTTTCAGTTGTTTCTGTGATGTAGTGAAATATAATTACACGCACTTCATACATAACATTTATGCAAAGAGTCAGTATTTGCAGTGTTGGCCCTTCTTTTTCAGGACCTCTGCAATTCGACTGGGCATGCTCTCAATCAACTTCTGGGCCAATTCCTGACTGATAGCAACCCATTCTTTCATAATCACTTCTTGGAGTTTGTCAGAATTAGTGGGTTTTTGTTTGTCCACCCGCCTCTTGAGGATTGACCACAAGTTCTCAATGGGATTAAGATCTGGAGAGTTTCCAGGCCATGGACCCAAAATTTCAACGTTTTGGTCCCCGAGCCACTTAGTTATCACTTTTGCCTTATGGCACGGTGCTCCATCGTGCTGGAAAATGCATTGTTCTTCACCAAACTGTTGTTGGATTGTTGGAAGAAGTTGCTGTTGGAGGGTGTTTTGGTACCATTCTTTATTCATGGCTGTTTTTTTGGGCAAAATTGTGAGTGAGCCCACTCCCTTGGATGAGAAGCAACCCCACACATGAATGGTCTCAGGATGCTTAACTGTTGGCATGACACAGGACTGATGGTAGCGCTCACCTTTTCTTCTCCGGACAAGCCTTTTTCCAGATGCCCCAAACAATCGGAAAGAGGCTTCAAAGAGTAAAGAGAGCCCAGACGACTTAAAGGTAGGCAGACAATGTCACAGAGCAGCAGGAAATGCTAGCAGAATGCTTGGGTGTATAGCAAGAGGAATTACCAGTAGAAAGAGGGAGGTGCTCATGCCGCTCTACAGAGCACTAGTGAGACCTCATTTGGAGTATTGTGCTCAGTACTGGAGACCATATCTCCAGAAGGATATTGATACTTTGGAGAGAGTTCAGAGAAGAGCTACTAAGCTGGTACATGGATTGCAGGATAAAACTTACCAGGAAAGATTAAAGGACCTTAACATGTATAGCTTGGAAGAAAGACGAGACAGAGGGGATATGATAGAAACTTTTAAATACATAAAGGGAATCAACAAGGTAAAAGAGGAAAGAATATTTAAAAGAAGAAAAACTGCTACAAGAGGACATAGTTTTAAATTAGAGGGGCAAAGGTTTGAAAGTAATATCAGGAAGTATTACTTTACTGAGAGAGTAGTGGATGCATGGAATAGCCTTCCTGCAGAAGTGGCAGCTGCAAATACAGTGGAGGAGTTTAAGCATGCATGGGATAGGCATAAGGCCATCCTTCATATAAGATAGGGCCAGGGGCTATCCATAGTATTTAGTATATTGGGCAGACTAGATGGGCCAAATGGTTCTTATCTGCCGACACATTCTATGTTTCTATGTTTCTATTACTACTTATTAGCTGTCCTCTGTGTAAATCGGGCATAAGATGAACATGCGGTGGTGCCTGCTTTCCAATAGCGAATATAAATGTGCAATCAAGAAAATAGAAAAATCAGTGGGACTCACCAGTTGCAGGTTTTCAACATATCATCACTTTATTTGTGACAATAGGTAAATGCTTACAGGGATGGGGCGGACAAGCCTTTCACTAAGATCAGAGAACCACCTGAGCGGTGTGTGGCAGCGACGGCCGTTTCGCACAGTGTGTGCTTCTTCTGGCTACCTGAATGACGTGCACAGGTGCGCCTGTCCATTTAAAGAGGAGCGTGAGAATTAACTCTATACAGGGTAACTGGATCTCAATCGCAAATTAAAGGCAAGCACCTGTGTACATATACAACTGAAATTCAATCAAACATTATCAGTACATTCAAATGAAAACATTAAGGTCATTCCAATCGTTCAGACCTAGGGGTCCCATGGCATCTGTGCGGATTATCCATCTCGCTTCTTTCTGTAACAGGAGGCGATGCCTGTCACCTCCTTGTTTTAGCTGTGGAATCACCTCAATTCCAGCAAAGCCCAGGCATTTTTTATTGCCCCCATGTTTCTGCCATACATGGTCTATTAAACGTGGGCAGCCCTTCTTGGTCTTGATGGAGTTGAGGTGTTCACGAACCTCTCCAGCATGGGTCTTATTGTTTTTCCTATATAAAATGATCCGCACTCACACTTCACCACATATACAACATATGTGGTCCTACATGTGCAAAATTGCTTCATTCTGTGTGACACCTCCCCTATGGACAGGATTTTGTCCAGGAGCATGTGATCACAGAAGGAGCAATTACCGGTCCGATGGTTACCTGCTGGTTTCTTCACGTTCAGCCATTGACTTGGACACTGTTCACACTTCATGCGACTACTCACTAATTGATCCCTAAGGGTGTGTGTTTTTCTAAAGGCGATGATGGGTTTCCTGGCTGTGAACTTATCCAGACATTTCTCACTTTTTAGTAGATCCCAATTGTCATAGATGATTTTTTTGATTACATCGGCCATGGGGCTGTATTTGAACACAAACACAAATCTGTTGTCTTTTTCGGGTTTTTCTCCCTGATACAATAAATCTTTCTGTGTTCTTATACTGGCCCTACTCAGAGCCGCATCTAACATTCTTATAGGATATGCCCTTTTTGCCAAGCGATTCTTCAGTTCTACAGCTTGTCGCATGTAGCCCTCATTGCAGCTATTAATGCGTCTTAGTCGCGTAAATGTACCTATTGTCACAAATAAATTGATGATATGTTGAAAATCTGCAACTGGTGAGTGCCGCAGATTTTTCTATTTTCTTGATTGCACATTTATATCGGAAAGAGGCTTCATCAGAGAATATGACTTTTCCCCAGTCCTCAGCAGTCCATTCACCAAACTTTCTGCAGAAGATCAATCTGTCCCTGATGTTTTTTTTGGAGAGAAGTGGCTTCTTTGCTGCCCTTCTTGACACCAGGCCATCTTCCAAAAGTCTTTGACTCACTGTGCGTGCAGATGCGCTCACACCTGCCTGCTGCCATTCCTGAGCAAGCTCTGCACTGGTGGCACTCCGATCCCGCAGCTGAATCCTCTTTAGGAGACGATCCTGGTGCTTGCTGGACTTTCTTGGACGCCCTGAAGCCATCTTAACAAGAATTGAACCTCTTTCCTTGAAGTTCTTGATGATCCTATAAATTGTTGATTGAGGTGCAATCTTAGTAGCCACAATATCCTTGCCTGTGAAGCCATTTTTATGCAATGCAATGATGGCTGCACGCGTTTCTTTGCAGGTCACCATGGTTAACAATGGAAGAACAATGATTTCAAGCATCACTCTCCTTTTAACATGTCAAGTCTGCCATTTTAACCCAATCAGCCTGACATAATGATCTCCAGCCTTGTGCTCATCAACATTCTCACCTGAGTTAACAAGACGATTACTGAAATGATCTCAGCAGGTCCTTTAATGACAGCAATGAAATGCAGTGGAAAGGTTTTTTTGGGATTAAGTTAATTTTCATGGCAAAGAAGGACTATGCAATTCGTCTGATCACTCTTCATAACATTCTGGAGTATATGCAAATTGCTATTATAAAAACTTATGCAGCAACTTTTCCAATTTCCAATATTTATGTAATTCTCAAAACTTTTGGCCACGACTGTACTTTGTGTGTCCCTGAATAAGACTCAGATTCCATAGAAACATAGAAAACTATGTTTCTATGTTTCTATAGTGGTACCTACTTTATGTGTCCCTTAATAAAACTCAGATTCCATGGTAGAGTATATGCATTGAATTCTTAGTCATGTAAAGGGGGATACTGTTAACCCAGCTCACTGTACCTGCGATCCTGTCCCCACATGCAGGTACAGGCGCCGGGTTTCTTCACTCCTCCCTGCTGCTGACAGGCGTGGGCAGTGGAGTTCTTAACTGTGGTCTGCACTCCTGTCACCAGCATCTCCCTCCTGGCTCTGAGCAGAGCTTGCACTCTGGCTCAGAGTGCCTTGTGTGTATTTAGGGTATGTGCGGGTATGTCACTCTTCCTTATGTGAGGCAGCATGTGCACACCTCCCATCTTACCCAGCCTATGGCTGGCCTGCAGGAGGTATTTAGAGGCGCCTCATTCTACAGGAAGGCCTCTGAGCAACTTTGGTTCCTAGCTCGTCTAGTTTTCTGTTTGAGCTAAGGTGTTGGTTCTTGTAATTCTGTGTACAGGACCTTGGATTACGTATTACAGACTTTGCCTGATTGCTGCCTGCCCTGACTCTGATCTACGCTTATGGACTTTGCCTGACTGCCGTCTGCCCTGACTTCAGCCTTCATACCCTGACTACATCTCTGTCTGATTAGTCTCTGGCCTCTCAGCATCCACTGGATGTATTGTGTCACCTAGAGGTTAGTCCAGTAGATTCACACTCTGGCCTCGATTCCCTTGTGTTTTAATTCCCCTAGGAACCTGGTACTCCCCTCGGGAAAGTCTCTCCTCACCATCAGAAGTATTGTGTGAAGAACGAGGTGTGTGCTCAGACAGTGCCTTCAGAGGGAGTTCTCATGTGGGGAAGCTTGTTCCCACCCACTGGTCATAACAGTTTTCTCAGGCCATTGACCCCGTGGATCAGAACGCTCCAAGCCTTGCTAAATTATACCAGGAGATGGCTCAACAGCGAGAATGTCAGGATCAGATTCTTGCCTATCTGCGCAGTGTGAATATGCATCTTAATGACCTTACACCCACCAATCCTGCACCACCAGCTCCTGCTGCAGCAGCTTACCCGGCTCATGCTCCGCCATCCTCCCATGTACCCGGAAGAGGATCTTGTCTTTCTGCTCCACCTCGCTTTGCTGGTGAACCCAAAAAGTGCCGGGGCTTTATTAATCAGTGCACACTTCACTTTGAACTTTTACCACATCAATTTGCGTCTGATCATGCCAAAGTAGCTTTCCTGATGTCACACCTTACTAGAGAGGCCCTGGCCTGGATTAACACACTCTGGGAAAGGAGTGATCCTGTCATCTTGGATCTACAAGCCTTCCTCGAAGCCTTCCGAATGATGTTCGATGAGCCTGAACTCACCACCTCAGCCACTTGTTCCATACTGCGGCTTTGCCAGGGGAGTCTGTCCATGGGCCAGTATGCAGTCCAGTTCCGGACCCTAGCTTCTGAACTAGGCTGGAATAACGAGGCACTAGTGGTCGTCTTCTGGGAGGGTCTCTCTGGGAAAATTAAGGATTTGCTAGCTGGTTGGGATGTCCCCTCTACTCTGGATGACCTAATTTCCCTGACCGCCCAGATTGATCTGCGCTTTCTGGAATGTGCTAAGGAGGTAGCATGTGAAAGAAGATCATATCATCCAGCATCCTCTTTCCAGCTGTCTTCTGTCCCTCAGTCTTCCATCTCTGCTGCTGCTCTTGAACCCATGCAAGTTGACCATGTTGGGCTGGCTGAACAGGAACGTGACCGTCGTTGTACTAGTGGACTCTGCTTCTACTGTGGCAGTTCCAAACATCTCCTCCATCCCTTTCCTTGGAAGCTGGAAAACTCTTGAGCCTAGGGTCTGTTGGAAAGGTGACCTTAGGCAAAGACAATTCCTCTCTCCCTCTGACTGCGCCAGTAACCTTGTCGCTGGAAGATGTTCGTTTCACGAAGGTGGTGCTCCTGGATCCTAGATCTGCAGGGAACTTCCTGCAACAAGGCCTAGTGGATCGTCATCAAATTCCTGTTTAATGCCTGCAGAGACCTTTGATGGTATCATTTGTTGATGGACAGGCTCTATCCGAGTCCGTACAGTTTATCTCAGAACCTGTAAAACTAGAGGTAGGAGATTTCATTTCGGGTTCTCCTCCTGGGACTTCCATGGCTTCGTACTCATGAACCTGTTCTTCACTGGAGAGGTGCTTCGATGGGGACAGTCCTGCCTAGGGAGATGTCTTTCTACTTTTCAGCCAGCTCGGTCACCACAGGTACCCAATCTCCATGGTCTGCCTGCAGCATATCATGCCTACGCAGATGTCTTCGACAAGAAAGAAGCTAGAAAGAGACGTTAGCACCAAGCAGGCCGTATGACTGCCCGATTGACTTTGTTCCTGGTTCCTCGCCTCCTCATGGATGCATCTATCCCCTGTCACCAGTGGAGACCAGTGGAGATTCAAGCACCCCGCTGGCACAGGGTTCTTCTTCTTTGTGAAGAAAAAAGATGCCACCCTACAACCATGCATCGATTATTGGGGGACCAACAAGATCGCCATAAAGAACAAATATCCTCTTCCTCTGTTTCCTGAGTTGTTTGGATGCTTCAGGGGAGCAAAGATCTTCTCCAAATTAGACCTAAGTGGGGCCTATAACTTGATCAGGATCGGTCAAGGGGATGAGTGGAAAACCGCCTTTAACACTTGAGATGGTTACTACGAGTACTTGGTGATTCCCTTTGGGCTAAGCAATGCCCCAGCAGTCTTCCAAGAGTTTGTGAATGACATCTTCAGAGAATTATTCTATTCATGCAGTGTACCTTGACGACATTATTGTTTTCTCTCCAGATTTGGCTTCCCATGGGAGACAGGTCCGTCAGGTCTTGCAAAGATTAAGAGAGAATCGTCTGTATGCCAAATTTGAAAAATCTATTTTTGAGCAGTCCTCTCTTCCATTTCTGGGGTACGTACACAATATCCAATACTGGTCTAAAATGGACCCTGAGAAGCTTTTAGTAATTTTAATGTGGACTTGTCCTCCTGGTTTAAAAGCAATCCAGCATTTTCTGGGGTTAGTCAACCATTACCTCCAGTTTGTGCCTAATTTCTTGTCCCTGACAGCTCCCATCTCAGCCTTGATGCACAAAGGAGTGAACCCTAAGAAATGGACAACTGAGGCTGAAGCTCCGAAGAAGGCCTTCTCTATGGCTCATTGTCCTGATGCTACTAAGCAATGTTTTCTCGAGGTGGATGCATCATCTATTGGAGCTTGGAAGATGCATTCACAAAGATCTTCCTCTGTCAAGATGACAACCTGTGGCTTCTTCTCCAGGGCCTTCTCCGCTCCTCAGTGCAACTACTCAATTGGGGACAGAGAGATGCTGGCCATCAAGATGGCACTGGAGGAATAGTGTTACCTTCTGGAGGGAGCAGCTCATCCTGTGGTGATCTATACTGATCACAAGAATCTTACCTATCTGCAGTCTGCACAAAGACTTAATCCTCATCAAGCCAGATGGTCCTTGTTCTTTGCCCACTTTGATTTCATTCTCCACTTCTGTGTGGCAGAAAAAACAAAAAAACATCAAAGCAGATTCTCTTTCCAAGTTTTTTTGATTCTACCAATCAGGATGAGGAACCTGAACACATCATTGATCCTGCTAAGATTGCTGTCTGCCATGTTAAGTTATCTGAGATCCTGCCTGGAAAGACTTTAGTTGCTGAATATCTCAGGCGACGAGTCCAACACTGGGGTCACTCGTCGAAAATCGCAGATCATGTCGGTCAGCAAAAGACCTTCTAATCCATCACTCAACGGTACTGGTAACCATCCATGCGAATATTCAAGATTTTGTCTCAGCTCATCACTTGTGTGCACAGAATAAGATACCTAAACAGCGCTCTGCTGGTCTCCTGCTTCCACTTCCTGTTCCCGGGGCTCCCTGGAAGCAAATAACCATGGATTTTATCACTGATTTACCTGTTTCTTCTGGCTGTTCCATCATTTGGAAAGACCGCTTTTCCAAAATGGCACACTTCGTCCCTCTGCCAGGCTTTCCTTCAGCGCCTCAACTGGCCAAAAGATTCATCCAGCACATTTTCCATCTTCATGATTTTTCTCATTGTATTGTCTCTGATAGAGGCGTTCAATTCACTTCTAGGTTTTGGAGGGCTCTTTGCAAGCTGTTTAACGTGTCTCTGGACTTCTTGTCGGCATATCATCCTCAGTCTAATAGCCAAGTGGAGCGGTTAAACCAGATCCTTACAAATTTTCTGCGCCACTTTTGAAATCACCATCATGACGACTGGGTCGAGCTCTTGCCCTGGGCGGAATTTTCCTATAATAATCATGTTGACGAAGCCTCCCAGAAATCACTTTTCTTCATTGTTTATGGCCAGCAACTAGGGTTGAGCGAACCCGAACTGTAAAGTTCAGGTTTGTACCAAACTTTAGGATTTTTGGACCCCGGACCCGAACCCAAACTTTTCTGTAAAAGTTCGGGTTCGGTGTTCTGTAAGCCGTGTACCGGGGTGGGCTCCCCAGAATACAGTGAAGTCACAGACAAGGAAAGCGACACTGACACCAGCTTACTATGCAAGAACAGAAACTTTACTTTTAACATAAGAATCACCAAAACAATACAAACATGCAAAGAAAATGCTATATTCCCGGACCCACAGTCAATATCCCTGCCCACTGGATAGGCCTAGCCGATGGCGGACACAGCAGAGCCTGCAAGTCGTGCTGTGCCGCTACAGAGGACACCCCTAGCCGATGGCAAATGCAGCAGAGCCTGCAAGTCAATAACTGCACTGCAGTCCAGTACAGTACAGCACAGTACAGCCTAGCAAAATGATCTAATCCTAACTAACTAACTAATGCTAGGCCTAGGCTAGTCTCTGTAACTTCAGGCGCCACACAATATAACAATCAGTAACCAGGTGTACTGACCTGCGTCCGTTCTGGGCCAGAGGATGCAGCCTACCAGGGATGGCCACCAACCTCTTAGCAACCGTGCGGCCTTGCTTGATGATGAGGCCTTCTGTCTACACACTGAACTGGTCTTCCTGGGACAACCTCTCTTTCAAAAGAGCTGGATTCAGTCAGGGTATAACAGCTACTCTCCTTCTTCTGAGTGTCCATTAACTGCCAGACATCTGCAAGCCAGGATAAAATCGGATTCAGTCCCTCACAGCACAATCCTTCCACCATGCCAGATCAACAAACTTCCTGGCTGTAGCTGCAAAACAGTGGCATCTAGTGCCCGGAATTCCAAATTACAGTTTAAGTACAGACATTATGCAGGAATAGCTGTTTCACAATCTCACAGTTCAGCGATTTCTTAGCGCTTTTTGAAAGGCTGCAGAGCAGCCAATCAACAAGCATTTAACTGTGTGCCCTTAGAAGCCATCACAGCCATGCCTACTAATGGCATGGCTGTGATTGGCCAGTGCAGCATGTGACCCAGCCTCTATATAAGCTGGAGTCACGTAGCGCTGCACGTCACTCTGCTGTGCTTAGCGTAGGGAGAGGATGCTGCTGCTGTGAGGGAGAGAATAGGACTGAATCTTTAATCAGAACTCCAATTGAACTCAGCAATCTACATAGATTTAGTTGTGTGGGTGCAGTGCACAATCCTTTTACCCTTTTAGCCCAGTGACAAAGAAAAATAACTTTTATCCGCTGTTAGGTGGGCAGTGGCGGCCATTTTATGCAAGCTCAGTGCACCAGCACTGCATATGTGCTTTTGTGACATTCAAATCCAAGCATGAAATACATACTGCAATAATCTTTTTTTTTTATTTTTAAAACACCCTTTTTTGGCAATATCCTACATCTGGTGCCTTTGCAGCATTAGTCAGTGTGCAATTTAAGCTAGAAATACAGCTTGAATTTTCTGGGTTTTAAAAAAACACCCTTTTTGACAAAATACACAATTTTACAGCCCTTGCTGCATCTGCACGTGTGAAATTCAAGCGTTATATACAGCTGTCATATTCTATTAGTAAAAAAAAACACCCTTTTTGGGCAAAATACTTAATATTGCAGCCCTTGCTGCATCTGTGATTGTTAAAAACAAGTTTGAAATAGTTCAATAATTTTCTAGCTTTGAAAAAACACCCATTTTTGCCAATAACCTTCATCTTGGGCCTCTGCCGCATTAGTCAGTGTGCAATTTAAAGGGAACCTGTCAAGTGGATATTTGATTATAATTTAACTAATTATATACAATCATTAACTACTAAAAAGTGCCTTAGATGTATTTACGTACTGGTGTGACAGATGGTTACCTCATAATATACACACATAGATGCCACATGCCGCATGCTAATGAGCTGATTTGAGTCCAGTGAGTCCAGCGTTTTTTAAATTCAGAGCTATAGCCACTCCCCTGCCCACCTGCTGCTGATTCATATGGAAAATAACTGTCAATCAGCAGCAGGTAGGCGGGGAGAGTCAGGAGCTCATGAATATTCAGGACTCCTCATTATGAGCTGGAGCTTTTTAATACAAGATGTTGGCAGATTGCTTTCCTGTATGGGGGTGTGAAAAATATTCCCCTCTAATCACACTCGAACAGTGTATACATCCCAAGCAGGGAAATGTACCCTTTCTTGGGGTAGACAAAGTCTGCTGTTGCTTCTGAATTTCACTGCTGCCCACGTCAGCCCTTACCACCATGTCACGAATATTTTTATTGCGCTTATAACAAATTAAAGGAGGACTCTTAAATTCCTCCACAGAGGGATATGCCCTGGACAAGATATTCCAATGTCGATTGAAAATAAGCCTAGACTTGTTAACCCATGGGTAGTATTTAGCAACAAATGGTATACGTCGCTTTTTTTCCATTGTAGAAGCCGAAGAGGTAACCTTATTCCTCTCACTATTCAGCAGTGAAGTGGGATAGCCTCGACTCTCAAATCTTGCTGACATTTCTTTTAAGCGGTTTTCCTTAACCCCTGCACCAGAAACAATCCTACGGACCCTCTGAAACTGAGAATGGGGCAGTGCTTTTTTGACTTTGGGAGGGTGATTACTCGAGCACCTGTGGATTTTCTTCCATGACTTCCTTTTCCTACACGGATGAACGGGCACCGGAGATCGTGTGCAATGTGACCGCTAACGTGGACTTTCTCAAAATACCTCCTTCAGAATACTGAGGGAGAGAATTTGAGAAGGAGCTAAGGAGATTAACCTCCTGGGAATTGCATGTTTCCACTTTAGCTGAATACTGCCGCTTACAGCGCATCCCACGTGGACTACGGGTCCACTTGAGACCCACATTTTTTTGTGACAACATCGACTACTGTACCCACTTCTCTAATATACTTAATAAATGTTCCATGGACCTTATGGTATTAACCATCGAATTTCTGACTGAAGCGATAACTGCCAGCAAAGAGAAAATAACGTCCATTGCAACTGAAAGACGCGTTACCTGCAGACGAGTTAACTGCTTTTAAGTCCAAAGTGGATAAAATTTGTGCTGATCTCAAGCGAGACATTGAAGGCACCAAACGTCAAAAGTTTATCAGAGACTCTGAGGACTATCAGAACAAACGCGTGTACAAATGGCAGGATTTGTCAGGTACTGCAACACCATTATTCACTCGGCCGCAGCGCCAGGGAGGTTCGATGTCATCTGGATCTGGCAGCGACTCCACAGTTGGAGCACCCCGCTCGACTTTTTTAGGCAGAAGGAGACAAAGACCCCAGCCAAGAAAAACACCAGACGAGCAGGACGTCATTATCGGCGGCATCGATGCACCGAGGACCACGCGCTCTCAGGTACAAGTGACACTTTAGTATTTAATATTTCTTCAAAAAGTTTGAGTTCATTACAACTTCATGTACTTGAGAAGGGACTGTCCTTTTGTCCGACTAGTCCACTGGACAGCTTTGAACTTGACATGGACTGCCAGCGCTTCTTTCTGAATGTTCGACTCAAGGCACACTTTGCTAGCCCAGATAAGATAGGTCAAGAGAGGGTTACTGTAGATGACAGTTGTCTTACGTTGAAGGAATTTGGCCTAAGAGTTAAATGTAATTTTCAGCCACCTAAATGTTACCATCCTGTGGAAACATTCGTTTCCCTGGTCCAGCGCGATATTTCTCAGGCTTTACAGGAGGTGAGACATTGTGGATTTCATTTAAGTCACAATCTCTCAAATCCAGAAAGACAGGTGATTCATGATTTGATACAGGATAGCAGTTTAATTTTTAAGTCTTGATGGACAAGGAATACTACATTAAGGAGATTTTTGGTCAATTAACCAATACTGATGTATATCGGCCATTAAAAGGGGATCCGGTATTTACCATTAAGAATAAGCTTTGCTCTTTGGCGGATAGGTTTGTATCGAATCATACCATTGACCCCAAGTTGGGGGAATATTTGATTAATCATCATCCTGTAACCCCAGTGTTCTATACACTCCCTAAAGTGTATAAATCCCTTAGTCAACCGCCTGGCCGCCCAATTGTGGCTTTGACTGATTTCATCCTATCCCCACCAGCGATTCTCCTGGAGAAGGTTATGACACCTCTTACTAAGAGCATGCCATCTTTCTTGCTAGATACCAATCAATTTCTATATGAGGTCCGAAACCTGGCGTTACAGGATGATGATTTACTGGCCACCTTTGATGTCTGTTCTTTGTATACTTCCATTATTCACTCTAAGAGCATACGGGCTGCAGAGTGGTTGTTGTCCTTCTCCTCTCACACAGAACGTGAGAAACAATTTTTTCTGTGTTTACTTGAGATTATTTTGAATGAAAACTACTTTTTGTTTCAAGACACGTACTATCAGCAGTGCTGTGGGACCACGATGGGCTCGAATGCCGCACCGCCATACGCAAATGCTTACATGTCATGGTTTGAGGAAAAATATATTTACAATAATGAATTGTTTAAACTCCATTGTAATTTTTGGCGAAGATTTGTCGATGACATGTTTTGCGTGTGGCGGGGCGGCATTCGATCCCTTCGTGACTTCTCAGATTATTTAAACTCTGTATGGCCTGAACTCCAATTTACGCTGCACTATGACATCCATAAGATTAATTTTTTGGACACCCTTGTGATTAAAGATGAGAATGGAGCAATGGAGACTGACTTATATATTAAGAGTACTGACAGGAATTCTCTCCTTCATTACTCGAGTAATCACCCTCCTACAGTCAAAAAAGCACTGCCCCATTCTCAGTTTCAGAGGGTCCGTAGGATTGTTTCTGGTGCAGGGGTTAAGGAAAACCGCTTGAAAGAAATGTCAGCAAGATTTGAGAGTCGAGGCTATCCCACTTCACTGCTGAATAGTGAGAGGAATAAGGTTACCTCTTCGGCTTCTACAATGGAAAAAAAAAGCCACGTATACCATTTGTTGCTAAATACCACCCATGGGTTAACAAGTGTAGGCTTATTTTCAATCGACATTGGAACATCTTGTCCAGGGCATATCCCTTTGTGGAGGAATTTAAGAGTCCTCCTTTAATTTGTTATAAGCGCAATAAAAATATTCGTGACATGGTGGTAAGGGCTGACGTGGGCAGCAGTGAAATTCAGAAGCAACAGCAGACTTTGTCTACCCCAAGAAAGGGTACATTTCCCTGCTTGGGATGTATACACTGTTCGAGTGTGATTAGAGGGGAATATTTTTCACACCCCCATACAGGAAAGCAATTTCCTGTTAAGGGGTTCTTCCCATGTAACAGTAATTATATAGTGTATCTATTGAAATGTCCATGTGGACTCCTATATATAGGAGAGACTTCTATGCGGATGAAAGATCGCTTCTCTAAACACAAGTCTACAATACGAAAAAAGAATTTGCTCTTACCAATCCCCTACCACTTTGATCGTTGCAACCACAATATCGCACAATTGCGCTTGCAGATCATCGAATATATGCCGCAACCACGCAGAGGGGGTGACGGGATTAAAATGTTAAAAAAGCGTGAAGCCTATTGGATTCACACACTGCGGACACTTGAACCCATGGGATTGAATCGGGAGTATGATCTCAATAGCTTCCTGTAATCTCCAACTCCATTGCTCATATATTGTTATAAATATTTGTCTTTTTCTTTATCTTTTCAGAAAACGTGATGAACCCCCAACCGCATCATCTGACTTTGGTTAAATTTTTGGAGAGTTCCACATATGATATAGTAATGTTGTTTTGATTGATGCTGTTGCAGTTGGGCTGTTCTCTCACGTGTTTCTGTTTCTTTTGTTAATTGTATCACTATGGTGACCTGATGTCTCTTCCGCCCTGACGGTCTATTTAAATTGTGTATGTGGTACTGTGTATATGCCATATCTGTTTGAGAAAGGCTCGGATTGTGAGCCGAAACGCGCGTCACAGAATTGTACTTTATATGTGACGAATAAAGCCTAAGTTCGCAAGAAGATACAGTGAGTGCCGGTCTTTTCTTCTAATACATACAGGATTGTTAACTCGGACGCGTGCACCACGCCTCTATAACAGAGTGCCGGCTGAATACACCTGATTATCATTGTTCTTTGTCAGTCCCATGGTCATTTGCCCTCAAATAATACTTCCCTTTAATTTTAGTCTGCTTAGAGGGATAGCTTATACACTTTGCTGTATCCCTCAGCATATTCGGAGGAGGGTATCTGGTGTTATGGTCTTCCAAGGCCAATGAGAAGGTTTCTCCTCCTTTCCCCCCTCCCACATTTATTTAAATATATACCGGGTTTTGAGTCCTCCCTGTGGTCATGTCTTTACCAGTGTGACCAGTAGGGGGTGCCCCCGTAAGATGCCCCACAACCATGAGGAGGAAGGTCTTTATAATCACATGATCCACGGTGATTGTGTTACCCCCTGACGAAGGCACGCCAAAACGCGCGTTGGGGTAGCGCCATCCTGGTTTGGATACACTAGCTCCATAGGTGAGTCTCTCTTGTTCACAGTATTATTATTTTTCTATTGTCAGCAGTCTGTAGGATTTTATGTCCCTGGTTTATGGGCAGTACATCTTCCTGTGATATTTGTTTTCTGGACCGCTGTGTATTTTCTGTGGAGACTTTTTGTCCCTCATACGTATATTTTTGTAATATATGAGACTCAGCTACACAGATAGATTTTTACAAGTGTTGATCATTAAAATATAACTTGTAGCTAGTGTCCTACTGGGATGGTGTTTTTCTTGCTGCTACCTTTTTTTATCTCAACCTCTAGTATGTACTAATGTAACTCAATAAGTACTGTATATCTTTTGTATTGGTACCTGTGAGCTTCAATTTTTGTAGGTCTTTGCTTTGTTGTAGGAGCTGGTACTCTTATATATTTTTCAAATTGTTGGCCCCCAAAATTTGCCGCAATATGTATTGCATGTACTCACTGTAGTTCAGGCATGCGGGCCAGCGTTGGTCTTGAGTTTGTATTAACCACTGCTATACCTAGTAGAAAAACCCCTGCTCTGCATAGGTGACAGGGACTTAAACTTCAAAAATTCTTCTTTAATTGGACCTTTCCTTCGATCCTTCTGCTTTAATAATTTGTCCGACATTTCCGCTTCATCCCATTGCAGCCATTGACCTCCCTTGGATGGGGTCTCCCTTTCTCACGCTCCCTCTCCGGTGTGGAACCCTGATTCGCCGATAACCATGATCAACATGGTAGGCTCAGAAAAGAACATCGAAAGTTGATAGAGAAGATATCCAAATGGATGGTGGACGTCACAGGAACGTGCGATCAGGCAGAAGTTATCTAGAGTCAACAAAGCGACAGCAAGGCCTCTCCTGGCTAACGTTTCCAAATCCCTATAATTTTTTATTAATCATTCAAATAACAGGGCATCTTAAGAGTCCTGTAATGTTATTTTTCGTCACTACCTCCCCGAGTCAGGAGTGGGTAATTGCCGCGTCCCCTTCTTTCCTTCAATTCTTCAATTTAAATAGCTTCTCCCACATTTCCGCTCAATCACAATTAGATTTCATCCATTGATCTCCCTTGGATGTGGTCTCTCTTTCTCACGCTCCCTCTCCGGGGTGGAACCCTGATTCGCCGCTAACCGTGATCAACATGGTATGAACAGAAAAGAACATGGAAAGTTGATAGAGCAGATATCCAATTGGATTGTGAACATCACGAGGACATGTGACATGGTGGGGCAGTATGTTTGCACACGCCTACACGAACTGACTGATGGTTCTGCCCCCTGCAACTTCTGAGTTTCCAAATTGGGCACATGGCCTGAGCTTGCCCTTTACACCTTGGAGGTGCTGGCCTGCCCTGCAGCCAGTGTATTGTCTGAACGTGTGTTTAGCTGGAGGGGGTTATCACAGGTTATATTTCCCAATGTTTTGGGGTGTACCCTAATTTAAAAAAATATAAATAAATTTAAAACCAAAAAGCAGTGTAGGATACCTCCTCCACCGCCGCTTCCACCTACACCACTACATCCACCGCCTCCTCAACCTTCTACTCCATATGACCTCGTCCTGCTAGATCATGATTATTTTTTTTATTTTTACGTATTTTATGTTATTTAAAGTCATTTCCCTATCCAGATTTGTTTGCAGAACACTTGCCATGCTCTTAACCACAATGTGATGCCATTTGCAGCCCTCTAGCCCTTTCCATTACATTTTTACAGCCATTTTAGTGCTCAAAAGTGTGGGTCCCCATTGACTTCAATGGGGCTCAGGTTCGGGGTCAAGTTCGGGTACCGAACTCAAACTTTTTTGTGAAGCTCGGCCGAACCCATTGAACCCGAACATCCAGGTGTCCGCTCAACTCTACCAGCAACCCAATATCCAACTTCTAGTTCCGTCTTCTTCAGGTCTTCCTGCGGTTGATGAGATCACTGGAGATTTTTTGGAGATTTGGAAGGAAACCAAGACTACCTTAAAAGAAGCATGTGCAAGAATGTAGGACTTTGCACATAGGAGGCGCAGGAGTCCTCCTTAATTTCGTCCCCGGCGATAAGATTTGACTGTCTACTAAATACATCTGGCTTAAGGTACCCTCCTACAAATTAGGTCCATGAGGTGTATTTGATTTGTGATGGCCGTGCGGTTCGCCAAGTGGTCAGTTTGCGGCGAACTTTGCTCGTTCGCGATTCGCCGAACATGCAAACATATGGGGATATTCGCACCCGCCATATTCTTTTACATTGTGAAGAACTTTGACCCATGACACATTCATCAGGTGGTACAGGACAGCCAATTGAAAAGTTTCAGCACATGGACATACCCCCTACCTTACAAATAGACCCGATTTGGCCGTCATTTTACATTGAGTCTTTTGTCAGTGTAGGGAATGGTTGCTGTGTGGAGCAGGGAGAGACTGTTAGGGACAAAAACGCTATCAAATTGGTCCACAAAAGTCCTTTTAAGGACTGGTATAGATGTACTATTGATAGGTGTACAGTACAGAGGGGTGTAATACACTTTCTAGAAAGCATATTATAGTGGATTTGTATTGTACAGCAGTGGTGAGTGGTACTGCAGCTACACAGAGTGACAAACGCAATTAGAAAACATAATTATAACTGGTGTGATATACCAGTCGCCCCCCAAGAAAACTGATAGAAATTGGATGATATATACCAATAACATACTTTCTATATAGTGCATTTGGGTACAGCAGCATTTGTTTGCAGTTTTGCTGCGTTTCCTTTGCTACACACAGTGACAAACGGTATTGGAAAAAATAATTATAACTGGTGTGATATACCAGTCGCCCCCCCAAAAAACTGATAGAAGCGGGGTGTTATATATCAATAATATACTTTCTTTATAGTGCATTTGGGTACTGCAGCATTTGTTTGCGGTTTTGCTGCATTCTCTCTGCTACACACAGTGACAAATGGTATTGGAAAAAATCATTATAACTGGTGTGCGCATGCGCAAACGCGAAAATTATATTGCTGATATTTTGCGTTGAAAAAAATAATGAATGGAGATTGCAAATTCGAATAATACATCTGTCACTGTCCATGTTGTGGGACTATTTGTGCACTTCTAGTAATTATTTCTTGGCTGCAAATATGAGCTGAAAGTTTTTCAGGTTCGCCTGCCATTAAAATGAATTGGACCCGTCGCAATCGCATTAGCGAACTGTCCCAGCAGATGTTGGAGAGAAAATTAATGATGTGTCCTACAAGTTAAAGTTGTCTGCCTCTCTCCAGATATCAAATTAGTTCCATGCCTCTCTACTGAAGCATGTCATCCTCAATTGTTTCTTCAAAAAACCTGCCTCTACTCCTACTCCGGTCAGGGAGGAGAATGTCTATGAGGTCAACTGTTTTCTGGGCATGAAGAAGACTAGAGGTACAACCTTGTTTCTCATGGACTGGAAAGGATTTGGTCCTGAGGAAAGGTCTTGCACACCAAGAGAGAACATCAATGCCCCTCTTCTTCTGAATTTTTTTTGTCTAGGGTCAGACCTGGGAAGAGGGGGCGTAAGGGGGATACTGTTAACCCAGCTCCCCGTGCCTGAGATTCTGTCCCCACACGCAGGTACGGGTGCCGGGCTTCTTCACTCCTTCCTGCTTCTTCTGTATGCCATGCTGGCAGCCATGGGCAGCGGGGTTTTTAGCTGTAGTCTGCACTCCTCCCTCCAGCATCTTCTTCCTGGATCTGAGCAGAGCTTGCACTCTGGCTCAGAGTTGCTTGTGTGTATTTAAGGTTAGTGTGTGCGAGTCTCTCCTCCCTTTGCGAGGCAGTCTGTGAACACCTATCTTCCCCAGCCTATGGCTGGTCTGCAGAAGGCCATAGCAACCAATCAAATTCCTCCTTTCATTTTCCAAAGCAACTGTCCAAAATTAAAGGTGGAATCTGATTGGTTGCTATGGGCAACTAAGCCAGTTCTACATTACACCAGTTTGATAAATGGCCCCCATAGTGTTGAAGCCAAAGAAAAAAGAGAGTAAAGAAAATCGAAAATTACCGAAAAAATATATCCTTTATTAGACGTCTAATAAGATAAACAAGTTAAAATGGAGGAATCCACATTAGAGAAGTGAACAAAAGAATTTCATGTTACTTTGTCATGAAGCGCATTTCTTTGTAAGTAGCGGATGCAATGATGGGGAATGGTGATTGCACCATCCCAGTCATTGAACCCTTCATATGCCATGTTCATCGCTGATCGCGGCATCTGAGATTAATATTAAGGCCTTTCAGTGGTTCATCAGTTATAAAAAGGTGAAATTGTGCTTACCTTATCCATTTGAGCACGAAGAGGCTGTCGTGGACATCTTGCTTGAAGATCCAGCACAAAATATTGCATCGTGTGTGATATCATTCGCCACTGCATGCTAGATTTTCCACGGGATCTTCAAGAAAGATGGCCGCAGTAGCCTCTTTGCACTCACATGGATGAGGAGAGTATGTTTTATTTTTTATTTTTACCTCTATTTCAGGGAAAATTGATTTGTTACCACAAAACACAAGGAAGTTCAGCTTTTTAGTGATTCGAATTTCCCTGAAACTTCGAAACGAAGTTCAATTTGGAAACTTTGATTCACTGAACATTACTCATAATGATCATAGTAGTAATAATGGAATAAACATTAACACTCCTATACAGGACATACATATATACTCTATCAGCCAAATATACAGCTATAAACAACTGTATGTGGATACAAAAGCAGGCACAACAAGGAATCAACAATAATAAATTCAAACTGAGTAAGATGTCTACCCAGAACAGAAAGTGTACCAATTCAAGCAATTTGACTTGAAAAAATGAGGATTGCTATCAGTATGAGACACCCTCACTCACCCAACGTGTTGCCCTAAGAAGCTTCATCATGGGAAATTCTTTGTCTGGGGGGGTATTCTTTCTCATTATGGAGAGGCCTAGTATGCGTATCATTGGCACCCTGCGATCACGTCAAGGGGAGCCAATGGAGATAGAGAGGGGGCAGTCTCCCTCTGTAAGCCCCTTAGATGCTGCGGTCAGCATTGACTAAGGCATTTAAGTGGTTAATACATGGCAGTTACAGACACCTTTGTAAGGCTTCCAGGTGCCATGGCAACCATCGGCACCCCACAATCACATCAAGGGAAGCTAATGGAGTTAGAGAGGGAGCCTTCCCTCTGTAAATCTCTTAGATGCTGCGGTCAGTATTTGTCAGAGGAATTTAATGGGTTAATTCACTGGCATCAGTTTTTAGCGATACCAGTGGATATAGCAGGGACCTGGCTGTCAGTAGTAGCCAGGTCCCTGTACTGATTGAGCAGACACAACTGATCAGAGCACCGTACATGTATGGAGCCTTGCGTGAATGCTATGTTTACTGCGCCATACTTGTACGGTGCTCCTCATCTAGCGGTTAAAGTTATATGATTAAATAAAAGTAAGTAAGATATTTTATGTTAAAACAAAAGGTAAGATAGATAGATACCTAACTACCTAGATAAATAAGCATTTTGGTGTTTTTTCACTCATTATATGCCAAGGAACTGTGAATGATACACTTATATTTGCCACCTAAAAGTGTTATTGCTTTGTATATAGTCTATCCACAAATGAAAATGTTATATATCCATTACCTAAGTACTGAAAAGTACCTTCATTTTAGTGGGTTTGATGGATCATGTTACAGGGCAAACAATTTTAGACCTATATTATACATAAAACTATACATTAGATTTGATGTGTGAATTTATTTTCCACCAGTGCATGTGTCCAGCACATAGTTGAAAAAGCAACACATCAGTAAACCTAGCAAGTAAGATGTCATCATAAACTCACCTTGAGGTTATCATAAAAGCACAAGAATATAGTTTCTTGTATCCCTTGTAAGCATTTTCTATGAAAAGAAGATCATGCTGCTATGAGACAGATAAGAGTGAAAAAACTCCTTTTCCTTTCTAGCTTAGAAACACATTACAATTTCTCATAGCGAAGTCTTCTTCAGTTTATTTGTAAAACTATCATGAGAAGATCATTGATATTGTAGCTAAGCAATTATTTGAGAGGCCTTAAAGCAGAATAAAATAAGTTACATATCCCCTGTTCTCAAAACAGAATGGCATTACCGGCTATCATTTAATAATATGAAAATAGGATCAGAAATGGCTGTCAATAAAACTAAGATGCTAATATATTTGCCTAAAAGGAAATGTAATATTATCTTGCCATTACATTATAGCTTCAAATGCACATAATTGTTTTGCCTTTAATATTACCATCGGTGTTTTCCAAGATAGTTTAATAGAGCAATTTAGACTGTTTAAGGGAAACTGGTTGGCACATAAATTCTAATCTTTTTTTCTGTTCATCTCTCAGAAAGTGGGATAATTTGGAAAGAAATAACAAGAAATAAATCACTTCAGTGTGACATTTCACAGTGTTTGCCAGCATTGTTTGCCAAAAACTGTGTTTTTTTTCCCTGAGACTCAAAAAAAAATAAAAAAGATCCCTTGGAAACACAGGGTAGCAGCTTGTGATTAAAATACTTTATGCTTTCCTAAACTCTATCAAGAAAGTTATTTTAATGCAAATGTATCATAAAAGCATAATATCATCAAAGATGGTACATTATATATTTCAATTTACATTTAGTTCCCCATCAAAGGAGTTCTTACTCATTGACTGTGTCATGTGTGGATAATACTCTGAACAATATAATTGCATTGGATCAGCAGATGATAATTGCATTTTCTATTTCTTGTCTTTTTATTAAATCATCATATAGGCTGGACCCAGAGCTTGGGGGAAAGTGGGAAGAAAATGAAATGACAAAATCAGGCGCTATAGGTTCTCAGTGGAGAAGGTTAGAAATAAAAAACAAAATCATATAAAAGGCAGTACCTGTTCTGTCTTCATACACATTCACACAGTGTGCAGTCTGACATTCAGCATAAACCATTCATGTCTTCCAAATAAGAGGACTGTTCTTTGTAGTCTAACTTGTGTATTGGTAAAACAGGATTGTTTGATTGGTAACACTATAAGAATACAAATAGAAAATATAAGTACAGATAGCATATACTATAACATTTGCATGAACACTTAAAGCACATGGTAAAATGGCTGCCTATACATAGGATTACATGACTAGCTAACAGTAGTAACAACTTCCCTGAGTAACAATTACAACTAACATTATGTCCCTGAAACATAGGTAGATCTCTCACCAGATATGCTTATACAAGAATGGTGGAGTTTGAAGAAAGAGACATGCATAGGACAGCTCTGCTGATGTGTCCTGGAAACTGGAGACTTCACTTTCCCAGGATGCTTTGCACTCCCACAATGCAGTGCACCAGTCACAATTCAGTAGTCTTTGCAACAGTAATAAGTGTAATACAACTTAACACCACTAGATGGTGCTATAACCACACTAACCACTTGAGAAATACCAAGACTCTGGCAGAATGAACTAGAATCATTATCTAACCATGCTGGGCAGAACATTGCCAGTGAGATGTAATCTCACCTTGTCAAATTATGCAAGTGAGTAGCACAACTCTATAATGTGCTTTCTGTTTTTAGACCACTGGAGAGGGTTGCCAAGTATCAAGCCAAATTGTCAGAAGCAGGAACCTATGCAGATAGATTTTCAGATCATAAATGCTCTTTTGGCTACATGGGCAAATTCCCACAGACATATTAAAAAATTTAGTGAAACATTTTCCCAGAAGAATGGAGGATGTGATAGCTCAGAGGGCCCAACTTTAGAGCGGGAACACAAATTATTAAGTAGTACTAGCAAAATTGCAAGTGTCTTTTCTGTCATTTAATTATAGAGGTGCAATGTCCCTTTTCTTCAACAAACACATTGCACACTGTTATTGACAACTTTTGTAATAGTGCATTGTTTGTAGAAAAAAGTCTTTGAACAATGCATTCAATAACACGGGTATAACAATGCAAATTTGCATTGAAATTTCTTTAAACTATGGGGGGGGGGGATTCTCCTGATTTATTATAAGTCATGCATTTAATTGTAAATTAGATGCACCTCTGGCAGTCTATGCTCCTAGAGCAAAAACTATTCCAGCCCCTGACTGGAGTAGTTTTCACTTCTATTTTACTCCTGTTTACAGATGTTAACCACCAAGATGTAGTAAATAAGATTAAAAAACTTGAATAAAATATAACAAATTGCGTTTTTTGTAGATTTTAGTTGATTTGGGTGATCAACTATTTCTCTCATTATGTATTAGATTGTTTTATCATACACATCATATTTAAATCAGATCCATGCTACCTCTTAGAGAAAAGCTAGAGATTAGACCCCTCCTCGATGTTAATGAACTTACCATTTATAAGGTTTCAGTTTGACCATTACTGTTTGCCACTGAAGAAGGAGAACATTATTCTCCGAAACGTGTTTGGTTTTTCGCAGTATTGGACAGTTTACAACAAAATTCCATCATTCCATAGTATATCGCAAGTTATAGACTGTGCATATTCAACATTATCAAACTTGAGCCACTGAAGATAATTGACCTGCGATAATCTGCTATACAACCCGCTCTAGGACCCAGAGTACAAGCACAGATTTTGTTTCCCGATCACGAGGGACGCCACGTGGGACACTATCTGAATCCAACCGGCAGAGACAGCGGGGAAGCCATCGCAGCATTGACTCTACAAGTTGTAAAGCTACACCAACAAACTCGAATACTATCTATGAGTCTGCAATATAGCATGGAACATTTTTCTCAATAAGTTGATCATGCCACATCAAATGCCACTAAGAGTATAACGGACATTTTATGTACTTGGTTACCTATTGATATTGGTCACGTCACTCTCCATACTTTATATGGAAACCCAAGTGGTTAAAAAGGGGTGACAAACAAATTTTCCATCTCAATGCAAAGCAACAATAAGAGGACATTTAACTCCATTATATGCCATCTATTTTGACAGTATTGGAACTTATTTGACCAGAATACTGCGAATGTGAATTGTTTTATGATTTTTATGTGATATATTTTTTATAAATATTTATGCACAATTATGCAGTAATTGGGTTGATTCATGCAACATCAGATAGCGAGTGCCAGCCATCATTACTACAGTGTTTATCTTTTATCACTTCTGCGCTGATCAGAGCTGTTGTATAAAGCAAATCGTGATGTCAGGTAGAGATGTTGCGAACATAAAATTTTCCGTTCGCGAACGCGAATTTATGCAAATGTTCGCGAACGGGCCAACCGCCATAGACTTTAATAGACAGGCGAATTTTAAAACCCACAGGGACTCTTTCTGGCCACAATAGTGATGGAAAAGTTGTTTCAAGGGGACTAACACCTGGACTGTGGCATGCCAGAGGGGGATCCATGGCAAAACTCCCATGGAAAATTACGTAGTTGACGCAGAGTCGGGTTTTAATCCATAAAGGGCATAAATCACCTAACATTCCTAAATTGTTTGGAATAACGTGGTTTAAAACATCCAGTGTGTGTATACGATCAGGTATGATGTTGTATCGATCAGGTAGTGCAAGGGTTACGCCCGTTTCACAGTGACAGACCAAACTCTGACAGACCAAACTCCCCGTTTAACGCAACGCAAACAACCGCAAAGAGTTGTCAATAGTTGACACACTCATGACATAAATTTTATTCCTCTATGCGTCAATCTTGGTGTAGTGATGACTGTGCTCGTGCACACGTTCGGGAGATTGCAGGCGATGGCAGTTTTTCAAAGCCTATGGTCGTGCTGAGGTAGTTCAGTGACAGTGAAGTGACCCAGAAAACAATGATTCTGCAGTGTGGGCCCATTGTTGGCCTAGTAGGCTTTAATGATCACCTTAGATGATCACAAAGAAAATTAATGTTTTTTCTATGCAACATTATCCAGCCAATCGCTTTTGGTCTGTTCACAATGAAGCAACGACCTTATCATCTGGGGTGTGCCAACATTGCCAACACACTCATAGAGGTGATCGCTTCATTGTGATACACAAGCCTCTTCACCACAACAAGGTAACGATCACGAAGGGGAATTGACACATGTATGTGCCTTTTCTTTTGTTTTGTTTTTGCAGCCACAGTGCAGCACCAGAGGCCAGAAAAATTAAGCATGTACATATGCCTGAAAAATTAGGTATTGTTGCAGCTGCTGCTGTAGCAGCGGCCGGAAAAATTGATGTTTTCCAGGCAGAAAGTGCACTAAAACATTGCGGCTTGAACCCTAGTTGGTGGCGGAGAAGTCACGCAAGTCATCCGGCATGCAGAGATTAAATACAGCAGCGTGGGGATCATTTTTAGCCCAAGGCATCTCATCAGGCCTTTTTTAGTCAAATGCATCCCCCACTGTCAGTCCCTTCGGGATCCATGCCTCATTCATCTTAATAAAGGTGAGGTAATCTAGACTTTTTTGACCTAGGCGACTTCTCTAATCAGTGACAATACCTCCTGCTGCGCTGAAGGTCCTTTCTGACAGGACACTTGAAGCGGGGCAGGCCAGAAGTTCTATCGCAAATTGGGATAGCTCAGGCCACAGGTCAAGCCTGCACACCCAGTAGTCAAGGGGTTCATCGCTCCTCAGAGTGTCGATATCTGCAGTTAAGGCGAGGTAGTCTGCTACCTGTCGGTCGAGTCGTTCTCTGAGGGTGGACCCCGAAGGGCTGTGGCGATGCGTAGGACTTAAAAAGCTCTGCATGTCCTCCATCAACAACACGTCTGTAAAGCATCCTGTCCTTGCCGGCGTGGTTGTGGTAGGAGGAGGATTACTTTCACCTCTTCCCCTTTTAGATTCCCGTTGTGCTGGGACATCACCCTTATACGCTGTGTAAAGCATACTTTTTAACTTGTTTTGGAACTGCTGCATCCTTTCCGACTTCCGGTAATTTGGTAACATTTCAGCCACTTACTGCTTATTCCGGGGATCTAGTAGCATGGTCACCCAGTACAGGTCGTTCCCCCTCAGCCTTTTTATACGAGGGTCCCTCAACAGGCATGACAGCATGAAAGACCCCATTTGCACAAAGTTGGATGCCGAGCTACTCATGTCCCGTTCCTCGTCCTCACTGATCTCATTGAAGGTCTGTTCTTCCCCCCAGCCACATACAACACCACGGGTCCCAGATAGGTGACAACGAGCACCCTGGGATGCCTGATGTGGTTGGTCTTCCTCCTCCTCAAAGCCACATTCCTCCTCTGACTCCTCTTCCTCAGACTCCTCTTCCAGCGTTGCCGCAGGTCCAGCAAGCAATGATGATAAGGCTGTTTCTGGTGGTGATAGTGACCATAACTCTTCCTCTTCCTCTTCACGCTCATCTACGACCTGATCCAGCACTCTTCGCAGGGCATGCTCCAGGAAGAAAACAAATGGGATGAGGTTGCTGATAGTGCCTTCGGTGCGACTGACTAGGTTTGTCACCTCCTCAAAAGGACACATGAGCCTACAGGCATTGCGCATGAGCGTCCAGTAACGTGGCAAAAAAATACCCAGCTCCGCAGAGGCTGTTCTAGCACCCCGGTCATACAAATACTCGTTGACGGCTTTTTCTTGTTGGAGCAGGCGGTCGAACATTAGGAGTATTGAATTCCAACGTGTCGGGCTGTCGCAAATCAAGCTCCTCACTGGCATGTTGTTTCGCCGCTGAATATCAGAAAAGTGCGCCATGGCCATGTAGGAACGCCTGAAATGACCACACACCTTCCTGGCCTGTTTGAGGACGTCCTGTAAGCCTGGGTACTTATACACAAAGCGTTGTAAGATTGCTTCCATTGTCACACACCACTTTGCCGATCTCCAGTTGGTGCGGGGTCAGCCACTGATCCACCTGTGCGTTCAGGGCGGACAGGAGTGCTGGTCCGGTGGGACTCTCTGCTTTCAGGCAAGTCAACCCGGGATGTGGAATAGCCCCTGGGGAGCTGGGGGGGTGCAGTTGATGTGGAGCAAGACGCAGCAGCAGAAGAGGACTCAGCCGAGGAGGTTAGCGAAGAGGATGGAGTAGGAGGAGTAGAGGAGGTGGCAGCAGGCCTGCCTGCAAGTCGTGGCGGTGTCACCAACTCCGCTGCAGAGCCACGCATTCCATGCTTGGCAGCCCTCAGCAGGTTTACCCAATGCGCAGTGTACATGATATACCTGCCCTGACCGTGCTTTGTAGACCAAGTATCAGTGGTCAGATGGACCCTTGCCCCAACACTGTGTGCCAGACATGCCATGACTTCCTGTTCCACAATAGAGTACAGGTTTGGGGATTGCCTCAGACTCCACCAGCTTGTATGGTAAAAGCTGGCAGGCTAAGAGTTCCGACAAGCCAGCTGTCAGACGCCAGGCAAGGGGGTGACTCTGTGACATTGGCTTCTTACGCTCAAACATTTCCTTGACAGACACCTGACTGTGGGCAGATGAGCAGGAACTGCTGAAGGTGAGAGGCGGAGTGGCGGGTGGTTGAGAGGGGGCAAGGAGGACAGCAGTGGTTGACGTGGCTGAAGATGCTGGACCAGGAGGAGGATGGTGGCTTTGAGTTTGTGTGCTGCTTGTACTCATGTGTTGATCCCATAGGCGTTTGTGATGTGAGATCATGTGTCTTCGCAAAGCAGTTGTACCTAGGTGGGTGTTGGACTTCCCACGAGTTTCTTTTGGCACAGGTTGCAAATGGCATCGCTGTTATCAGAGGCAGACACACAAAAAAAATGCCACACTGCTAAGCTTTGCAATGACGGCATTCGGTTGGTGGCAACAGCATGCGTTGATTGGCGTGCTGTCTGGCTGACCCCAGGTGCCGATACATGCTGTCTGACTGTGCCACTAGCTCCTTGCGACGACCTCCCCCTGTTTCCAACTCGTTCCTCCTCCTCTCTGTCTCCCCATCTGAACTTTCCCCTGTTCTTCTTCTCTTCGAGTGGGCACCCACGTGACATCCACGGACACATCGTCATCATCAACCACTTCACTTGTATCTGACAACTCAGCAAAGGAAGCAGCAGCGGGTACAACATCATCATCATCACACCGTACGTCCATGTGTGTAATGCTGCCTGACTGAGACATATCCCTGTTTTATGCATCCTCTGGCAATAATGGTTGCGCATCACTCATTTCTTCCAATTGATGTGTAAATAACTCCTCTGACAGATCAAGTGAAGCGGCTGTGGTGCTAGTGTTGGTGGTGGCGGCGGGCGGGTGAGTGGTAACTTGAGAGGTGCCCGAAGCTGAGCTGGAGGAGGATGGTGCGTCAAGGTTCCGAGCAGAAGCTGTAGAAGATTGGGTGTCCTGTGTAAGCCAGTCAACTATTCCTCAGAATTTTTCGAGTTCAGGGTACGTGGCCTCTGAACACTGGGCATTATTCTAGGGCCAAAGGAAATCACAGCACCACGACCACGACAGCCCCTGCGGGGTGGCCTGCCTCTGCCTGTCATTTTTATTTAGATTAATGGTACTATGCGTGCAAGGTACTGTGCCACCATATATGAGTGGTGGGCAGTGGGCACAGTACAGTCAGTGGGCCTGACACTCACTGGCAGGCAACTGCAATTATATTACAGAGGAAAAATTCTATGACTTTTTTATCTGCAAGGTACTGTGCCACTCTATATGAGTGGTGGGCAGTAAGCACAGTACAGTCTGTGGGCCTGACACACACTGGCAGGCAACTGTAATTATATTACAGAGAAAAAATTGAAAGACTTTTTTATCTGCAAGGTACTGTGCCACCCTATATGAGTGGTGGGCAGTGGGCACAGTACAGTCAGTGGGCCTGACACTCACTGACAGGCAACTGCAATTTTATTACAGAGGAAAAATTCTATGACTTTTTTAACTGCAAGGTACTGTGCCACCCTATATGAGTGGTGGGCAGTGGGCACAGTACAGTCTGTGGGTCTGACACTCACTGGCAGGCAACTGCAATTATATTACAGAGGAAAAATTAAATGACTTTTTTATCTGCAAGGTACTGTGCCACCCTATATGAGTGGTGGGCAGTGGGCACAGTACAGTCTGTGGGCCTGACACTCACTGGCAGGCAACTGCAATTATATTACAGAGGAAAAATGTAATGACTTTTTTTATCTGCAAGGTACTTTGCCACCCTATATGAGTGGTGGGCAGTGGGCACAGTAAAGTTAGTGGGCCTGACACTCACTGGCAGGCAACTGCAATTATATTACAGAGGAAAAATTAAATGACTTTTTTATCTGCAAGGTACTGCGCCATCCGATATGAGTGGTGGGCACTGGCAGTGGGCACAGTACAGTCAGTGGGCCTGACACTCACTGGCAGGCAACTGCAATTATATTACAGAGTAAAAATTAAATTACTTTTTTTTATCTGCAAGGTACTGTGCCACCCTATATGAGTGGTGTGCACACAGTACAGTCTGTGCACTGCTGATATTTTCAAGGTGACATGGAGGAGTAACTGCAGGTCATTCTCCCGCCCACTCCCTCAGATACTAGCTGAAACTGGGTGCATACAACCCCCCTCCCCCTCAGGCCATCATGTTTATTTCCATTGGTGGGGCAGTGAGACCTAACCATTCTCTGCCTCACTAGCCCTTTTCAAGTATTTTCATTGGTGGCAGTGGCTGGCCGACATCACAGTTGGAAGGAAGGAACGCTCTCCTTCCTTCCCGCTGTACGGCTGTGCGCTGTGTGTGATGTGCGCGTTGGTCTCCGCTCCTCTGCCGCTCGGTCCTGGGCCGCGGCTGGTCTAATATATCTACAGCCACATAATTACTTGATCTTTTTTGTACGGTGAATGCATACATTTTGGGGCCTGTAATCTATTTGGACAACAGTAAATTGTTATATGGTGACCGGCTAATGTACCTCCAGCCACATAATCACTTGTTAATTTCTAAATGCTTCATGTTTGGTGCCTATACTCCACTGGCCTGCAGTAAAATTGATATCCAATGACCATCTAATATACCTCCAGCCACATAATCACTTGATCTTTTCCATCTAGGTTAATGCTTAATGTTTGGGGCCTATACTCCACTGGCCTGCGGTAAAATTGATATCCAATGACCAGTACCTCCAGTTACATAATCACTTGATCTTTTTTGTACGGGAAATGCATAATTTTTGGGGCATGTAATGTAACTGGCCAACATTAACATTTTATATGGTGACCGCCTAATGTACCTCCAGCCACATATTCACTTATTCTTTTCTGCACAGTGATGCTTAATGTTTGGGGCCTGTACTCCACTGGCCTGCAGTCAAATTGATATACATTAACCGTCTAATTTACCTCCAGCCACATAATCACTTGATCTTTTCTGTACGGTGAATGCATAATGTTTGGGGCCTATACTCCACTAGCCTGCAGTAAAATTGTTATCTAATGACCGTCTAATATACCTCCAGCCACATGAACACTTGATCTATTCTGTCCAATTAATGCCTAATGTTTCGGGCCTGTACTCCACTGGCCTGCAGTAAAATTGATATCTAATGACCGTCTAATATACCTCCAGCCACATAATCACTTGATCTTTTCTGTACGGTAACTTCATAATTTTTGGGGCCTGTATTCAAACTGGCCAACAGTTAAATTGTTATACTGTGACCACCTAATGTACCTTCAGCCACATAATTACTTGAACTTTTCTGTCTGAATGCCTAATGTTTGGAGCCTGTACCCCGCTGGCCTGCAGTAAAATTGTTATCCAATGACTGTCTAATATACCTCCAGCCACATAATTACTTGATCTTTTCTGTCTGAATGCCTAATGTTTGGGGCCTGTACTCCTTTGGCCTGCAGTAAAATTGATATCCAATGACCGTCTAATATACCTCCAGCCACATAATCACTTGATATTTTCTGTACGGTGAATGCATAATTTTGGGGCCTATAATCTAGGCGGCACAGTTTGGAAGATTTTTGATGGTCCGGTCTATTTAGGTGAGCGTTTCCACTGCAACTCGGGCCGCCGGGTCCATACGTGGTTTAGAAAAAAATGCGTAGCGTGACGTCACACTAGTGCGACAACAAACGCGACGCTACAAACAACAAAGATGGAGGTCATCCAGCAGCTCGTGTTTTCACTACTTGCATATTGGTGTTTGGTAGTTAAAATACATGCTGTTCTGTGTGAGAGAAGGTTGCGAGCGGCAAAGAGAAATACAGCAGAAAAGAGACGAAAACTTTGATCTTGGATCTTGAGCCGGGAGGAGAAATACAGCCTTGTGCGACAAAGACAAAGACGGCAGAGCTATAGGGTAAGCATCAACTGTATGCGTTACTGTATGCACACGTATGTTAAATTGACATAGTATTCTACGTAAAATACTCCTTGTTATTTGTTGCCCGCTTTTATAAATGATGCAATCTGACCCTTTGTTTTTTAAACTTGTTTTTTAGATGCTTCTCCTTTCATTAAAGCAGCGCCGCCGACCAGTCATATGGGCTCTACCCCGTTCCAATGAGTGGTGGGATGTGACCGTCCTCGGATTTACACACACACAGTGGCTGCGCAATTTCAGAATGTCGAAGGAAACCTTTGGATACCTTTGTGCAAAGCTAAGTCCAGCGATGGAGAAGCAAAGCACAAACTTCAGAGCTAGTTTGCCAGTGAGGAAAAGAGTTGTCATTGCACTGTGGAAGCTGGCTACCAACAGTGAATACCGAAGTATAGGCCACCTTTTCGGTGTGAGCAAATCAACAGTGTGCCGGTGTGTGCAGGACTTCTGTAAGGCTGTCTGCACATTGCTAGCTCCTGAGATTGTTCATTTTCCAGACAGTGAAAAGCTAAAAGACATGGCTAACTACTTTGAGGACAGGTGGGGCCTTCCACAGTGTGTTGGTGCTATTGATGGGTCACACTTACCAATAATAGCACCACAAGTATACCACACTGACTATTTTAACCGAAAAGGCTGGTATTCCATCATCCTCCAGAAAGTAGTGGATGCAAAAGGACTATTCTGGAGTGTGAATGTGGGAAAACCTGGAAGTTTGCATGATGCTCGAGTTCTAAGATTGTCAACATTTTGGGACTGGGTTGGCCAGGGAGGCCTGTACTCTGGCCACACTAGGAAAATTTCAGGGGTGAATGTTGGCTATTATGTGCTCGGGGATTCTGCATACCCTTTGCAAAATTGGCTCCTGAAACCATTTGCTGACAATGGCCGCCTGACACCAGAACAGCAAATCTACAACAGGAAAACATCCAGGGCAAGGGTGGTTGTAGAGAATGCATTTGGAAGACTAAAGGGTAGATGGCGGTGTCTTATGAAAAGGAATGACAGTGACATTGAACTTCCAAAAGCCATGGTGCTTACTTGCTGTGCTCTTCACAATATTTGTGAAAGACATGGAGAAGACTTCTACCAGGACTGGAATACGAATGCAGAAGAGCCAGTACGGGTAGTAGCACAGGATATGGAGGAAGAGTGCAATGAAGTACGTCAGGCTCTGATGCGACACCTTAACGCTTAATTTTTAGTAATTGTTTTCTGTGTAAAATTTTTATTGTTGTATTAATTTTTTATTGTTCAAATAAAGTTTACCTTACATCAGACACAACCAGGGTCTCTCATGTCTTGCATTTTAAAAACAAAAAGTAATCTTGCTATATACTAAAAAATATACATATTTACATCAAATATTTACATCAGAACAGTGCTGGCAGAGAGGGACTACTCCCTTGGCGGTGGTCTGGGATCACGACTGGCTCCTAGCACTTGAACAAGCTGCCCAAGGACACCCAGGAAGGCCTGGTTGAATGTAGCTGACTGCTCCATCTGCTGCCGTGCAATTTCAGCCTCCTGGCGCATAGCTTCCTGGGCATCCTGACACAGTGCCTGAAACCTCCGCTCAGAAAGGTTATCCAGCCTTTCCAGCTGCCTTTACTCAGCTGCCCGCATATCCTCCATGACTGTGCGCAGATCCAGCTGCGAGCGTCTCCTTTCACCTGGAATATACAACAGAACAGAATAGTGTTTTTGGTCAAAATTGGTATGTCTACTGTAATATTAGATAATAAAGAACTGATTTAACACATATGAAACGTATAGACACAAAAAAGTTCACAAGAAATCTTGCTATGTACTCTTTCAAGTGTGAGTGGACAAAATATATGCACAAATTAAAAAATAAGAAAAAAACCTAATCATGTCTTACCAGTTTGCCGGGGTGCATTGAGGCGTACTATGTGGTTGGCTGGAAGGTGGTGATGCAATAGTGCTTGTGCTGCTGAACGACATTGACGGACCATCATCAGACAAGTTTGACGCATCATTGGAGAGTCCTTCAACTGTATCTGAAAATGCAAATATGGTTATATATATTTATTTTTTTTATAACGGTTAGCAGAGCGAAATGATATGCAGAATCCCAAAAAAAAACACTTACCAACAGGTTCTATCATGGACTCGAGAAGTGCAGTAGCAGAGTCCAGACCTCCCTCCCTGCCTTGGTTTGCCGGCCTATGACCGTCAATGGCATCCATGGCATCGTACCACTTCCAGGTACTGCGACTGTTTCTACTACGGCTGTTGGCATCCTTAATTTTTTTATATTGTATTTTAAGCTTCTTAAGCTTTGCCCTACACTGACCCCACGTCCGTTCAAATCCTTCGGCCGCCATCCGCTGAGAAATATCTTTGTACACCTTTTCATTTCTCACTGATCCATCAAGCTCACTCTGAATAGCGCCATCCCCAAGAATAGTTAAAAAAGTGGATAGTTCCTGAGACGACCATAGCTTGCTGTTGTTTGCAGGCATCCTTCTCCTATTATCTGTAGTAATGGCGGTGTGGTGTTTATGTTGCGCTTACGTTTGACGTTATTCAGGCCGCCAATCAGGATAATGTATTGTGTGACGCAAGTAGCTCCGCCCTAACCGAACCGTTCCATTTTTATATGGCCCTACATCTGAACAAGCCCCTGAATGGTGCGGTACGGTTCGCTTGTATGGATCGCTTTCATAGTGGAAACACCTAAAATAGCGAACCATACCGTACCGACCCGAACCGATCTGCTCAGTGGAAACGAGGCATAACTGGCCAACAATAAAATTGTTATACAGTGACTGCCTAATGTACCTCCAGTCACATAATCACTTGTTCTTTTCTGTACGGTGAATGCCTCATATTTTATACTACACTGGCCTGCAGTAAAATTGATATCCAAAGACCGTCTAATATTTCTCCAGCCACATAATTACTTGATCTTTTCTGTACATTGAATGCATAATATTTGGGGCCTGTAATCTAAGTGGCCAACAGTAAAATTGTTATACGGTGACCGCCTAATGTACCCCCAGCCACATAATCACTTGTTATTTTCTGTAGGATGAATGCCTAATGTTTGGGGCCTGTACTGCACTGGCCTGCAGTAAACTAGATATCCAATGACCGTCTTATATACCTCCATAATCACTTGATCTTTTCTGTCCGGTGAATGCACAATATTTGGGGCCTGTACTCCACTGTCCTGCAGTAAAATTGATGACAGTCTAATATACCTTCAGCCACATAATAACTTGATCTTTTCTGTACGGACAATGCATAATTTTTCAGGCCTGTAATCTAACTGGTTAACAGTAAAATATTTATACTGTGACCGTCTAATGTACCTCTAGCAACATAATCACTTGTTCTTTTCTGTACGGTGAATGCCTAATGTTTGGGGCCTGTACTACACTGGCCTGCAATAAAATTGATATCCAATGACCTTCTGATATACCTCCAGCCACATAATTACATGATATTTTGTGTAAGTTGAATGCATAATTTTTTGGCCCTACAATCAAACTGGCCAACAGCAAAATTGTTATACGGTGACCGCCTAATGTACATCCAGCCACATAATCTCTTGTTCTTTTCTGTATGTTGAATGCCTAATGTTTGGTGCCTGTACTCCACTGGCCTGCAGTAGGTCAGGTGAATGCCTAATTTAGGTCAGATGAATGCCTAATTTTTATGGCCCGTACTCCTGTGGCCTAAAATAACATTTTTCTAGGCTACAGCAGGGCACATATTTGAGAATTTCCTTTTAAGACACATAAAAATGGCCCCTGATTTTTTGTGGGAATTTTTTCATTGATCCCCATCTAGTATGTCACTGTCCATGTTGTGGGACTATTTGTGCACTTCTAGTAAGTATTTGGTGGCTGCAAATATGACCTGAAGGTTTTTAAGGTTCGCCTGCCATTAAATTGAATCGTCCCGGGAGATGTTCCTCCATCACTACGCACAATGGATTTTGTCTGTGTAGCACCTGTAAGGCCTGTATGGTCCCATCAGAACAGGCTTATGATTTGGTTGCCCAAAGCAGGAGTGGGTACAAAACACAGAAGACATGCAAATATTCTATTCATGTGTCATCTCTGTTTTACATCCACTCCTTTTTTTTTGGGCATTAGCAATACTGATGGATTATTAGGCAAATGCTGACCAAGTGAAGGCGTATGCTGCACAGACAGGATCTGTTTTTTGTAGGTTATTGTTCTGACGTATCAGAGGAAGGGCAAATTTATTAGTGACGTCAACACAAACTTACTGCTGACACCCTCTCCACTCTGTCCAGGGGGCCTCTACTTGTATACGTGTTTAATAGAACAGGTTCTGTAAACATCTATGTGGAATCAGCTGGCGAAGTTGTAAAAGGAGTGCGCTTCTTCTTAACGCTAACATCGACCTGTAAGGCTGAGTTTATACTTGAGTTATTTGGTCAGTTTTGGCCCCGTGACTGTTCTAATAAGTGAAGTGTGCAGTGATTCTAAGTGCGATGCCTGTCATCTGCATGTCATACGGACTCACATTATTATTTCACTACCAAAGCAGACTCCCTATGCGTGTTAGTGCAAGGCACATTGTTCTACACCACTATAAATGCTCTCTGCAACCAGGAAATAGCATTTTTTTTACGTAATTCGACACAAATATATTCGGATCAAACCAAATTTTTCCCTAAAAATTAGTCACAAGAATGCTAGGAAAATACAAAAATAGAGAAGAATTAGTAAGTGTAAGGAGATATTATTTGTCAATGGCCACCACCTCCAAAACCATTACCAGCAGTGTTTTTCCATGTACAAAAGCTAGTTAAGTTCAAAGACCTATTACCCTAGAATACCATCAATTATTCTACATGAAAAGGGACCCTAACAATTTTTATATTTTGATTTTTTAAATAATCAATGTATGGTATGAAGTCAACCATAAATGTTCAAGAAACCACCATGTATGCATTAAAGGCAGATGTGAGGTCTGGAATAAAGCCTGGTGAAATACAATATGATGAATTTCTGGTGGAGTATACTTGAACAGCAGTTGCCAAGCAGCTGTGCAGATAATATATAATGTTATCTTTGCACCCAGATGCATTCATTCATAATATAAGACTGGCAACAGGCATTCAACTATACAGAAAGTCCACATGTGTTCTTGGATGGAGATACCAGTATTGAGTGCCTTATGAACATTGAATGTTGAAGTCAAGTAGCTGAAGAAGTTTTTCACTCTTATTAGCAAACATATTTAGATGTAATTTTGGCAAACTCCTAAAGTTTAATGTCATAGCGCAAAGATAGCTAAAACTCACAAAAGTAAAATAAAAAAGAGCATGCTGTGATCTGCTATAGACTGTGAAGCCCCATGCAGCTGGTGCATTGAGTATATTGATTGCAGGTGTAGAATGATGTTCTAGTGTGTGCCATTGCTGTAAATCTGGGGTATAATTGCTAAATCTTAGATTCCAGACTTGAAGGTTTCTCCACTTTATTTTATACTATTTACCAACTTTTCCTAAACTGTGTTGTACAAAAGAAAGGAGAATGAACAATGGTATTACTGGACGTTAGCTACTTACACACTTTCCATTCATGTAAGGGCTTGTTCACATCACCGTTATGGATTCTGTCATTGTTTTCCATTTTAACATGGTTATAACGGAAAATAACGGAATCCATAAGACAGAAGTCAAAACGGAAGCCTTTAAGAGGCATTCTGCTTTGATCCTTCATAATACAAGTCTATGGGCAGCATAACAGATCCGTCCTGGTTTCCATTATGCAGGAGTCAAGTCCTGCATAACGAAAACTAGAACAGAACCGTTATGCTGCCCATAGACTTATATTTTGACGGAAGTCAAAACGGAAGCCTTTAAAAGACTTGATTTCCGTCATAATAGAAGTCTATGGGAATCATAACGGATCCTTCTTGTTCCTTTTATGCAAGACGGGAAAAAAGTCCTTTGTTTTCTGTCTTGCATAACGGGAACCAGGCGAATCTGTTCTAATTTCTATAGACTTCTATTATAATGGATTAAAACGGAATGCCTCTTAAAGGCTTTTTTTTTTTACTTCCGTCTTATGGATATGGAATCCATAACGCTGATGTGAACCCACCCTAACAGAGGTAACATTAGGACAGATTTACTAATCCTATAAAAGGCATACATTAAGGCCGAATGCACACGGCCGTGTTCCGCGGCTGATAGCGGTCCGTGGTATGCCGGGCTGGATTCCTGTTCAGAGCAGGAGCGCACGGCGTCATTGGTTGCTATGACTCCGTGCGCTTCATGCCGCCGCTGCTGTACAGTAATACACTCGTATAGATCATACGAGTGTATTACTGTAGTGCAGCGGCGGCATGAAGCAACCAATGACGCTGTGCGCTCCTGCTCTGAACAGGAATCCAGCCTGGCATACCACGGATCGCTCTCGGCCTTAGGCTGTATAGACATTCATCAGATTTATCACAGTGGCTCAGACTGGTGAATAAATTTGGTGCATGGCAAGACTTTAATTTACTCCAAATTTTGCACCAAATGTCTTTAAATTGCACCAGTCAGATTTGTCTTAATTTTCCTCAGAAAGAGGGAGGATTGTGTGTTCCAAATATAAAGTATTATTTTATTGCCTCTCAGATGCAGTACCTTCTCAAATGAGATGAATCCCCCTTTTTTGTCCTACATGGTGCAAAATGTATATGAAGGATGTCAAGAGTATTTTTCATTTACTGGAATCAGAATATGTAGAATTTCCATCATATTAAAAACTTGTGTTATTTATTTAATAAGGTATGGCTCTGGATGAAGGATTTATTTTTCATGACCTGCCCCATACATGTATGGCAGAAGTCGTCACTGTAAATATAGTGCCAGGTTTCTTCTGTTTTAAACCGCATAGAACCAGGGCTAATATCTGCGACTTTTAACCTGTCAGATTCCAATCCTGGAACAGTTTCCCCTCTCTGAGATTGGGGAAACTGTTTCTTTCTAATGATAGACTGGAGATGGAGGCTCAGATGCCTACCACAGTTATATTCCAATGCAGGCCTGAAGGGGATAGCACTTTATTGGAATATACAGAATTTTCTATTCAATAAAAGAATAAATTTCATTACTGAATAGAAATGGCAATCTAATGATTGCATGTTGTCAGGCCCTTGTAAAAAAATATATATAAAAATTGAAATCATCCCACCTTTCCCCAAAATAAAAATAAACAATAAAAAATAAACATCATAGGCATCACTGCTTCTTATACTATTTAAATATTTATAACATGTGGAGAATGTATAATAAAAGATCTAAATGACTGATTCACCTTTTTTGTCGCGTCACTTCCCCCAAAAAAATTGAATAAAAAGTGATCCAAAAATCATACACACTCCAAAATGATATCAATAAAAAGTACAAATTACCCCGTAAAAAAATAGCCTTCACACAGCCCTGTAGACATAAATATAAGGCCTCTTGCACACGAACGTTGTGCATCCGTTCCGTGCATTGGAGACCTTCATTTGCAGTCCCCAATGCATGGGCAATGTCCATGCAGTTGCCGGGACGGATCGAGACCCATTCAACTTGAATGGGTCCGTGATCCATCTGCACCACAAAAAAATAGAACAAGTTCTATTTTTTTGCGGTGCAGAGGCACGGAGAGAAACACCACGGAAGCACTCCGTAGTGCTTTCGTTGGGTTCTGATCTGTGCTTCCATTCCGCATCTCTATGATTTCAGACCCATTCAAGTGAATGCAGAGGGCACACGGGCCATTGCCCGTGTAATGCGAAACCCTCCATATGCGGTCCGCAATACGGCCACGGGCACACAACGTTCGTGTGCAAAAGGCCTAAAAAAGTCAGTATATGATGATGCAAGTTTTTTATTTTTTTATTTCTTAAAACACAAGAAAAACTATGAAATGAAGGTAATGGGTTCGTTTAACCACATAGGGAATGCTGTAAAAATGAAACTGTTGCGGAATTTTATGTATTTTTCCAATTCCACCCCAGTTTTTTTGGTCTATTATGCCTCCTCTTGCTCAAATAATAAAGAACATTTTGGAGTTGTCAACTTTGAACTTATGAACACATATTCTGTAATGCAATCTAGAAAGAAGGCTCTATCCAAATGTTTATATAAAAGTGAATGGGCACTCTGATAAATAGAGTCACATATGAAAATTAGATCAATATCGAGAATTTATTAGTATCACACAATAATATACCACATTAGTATATTAGTATTGACTATTAAAGAGACCCTGGCATATGTTAAAAATCTACAATAAAAACAAAAATAATAATAATAATAATAATAATAATAAAATAAAAAAAAGTATATATAGATTAAAAAAAAATTGTACAAGCAATATAAAATCATATAAAATATGAGTGGTTGGTTTCCTCCTGTCGGAACCCAGATAGGAAGGAACCAGATGTTAGCACAATATGGAGGCTAAATCAAACAATCTCTATAAACATAACAGGCACAGTTAGCTCCGCAATATATGTATCCTGATAGGTTTCTATAGAAAAAGCCTCTGGTGTAGTGGGGCGGTTTGTAGGTAATATTCACAGATATGAGGTCAAAGTTCTAAAGTTCCTCAGAAATAAATGTATGGTAATCCTACAATCGTTGTACAAGCTTAGGTTTGCTTATCAGAGAATCATAGTCCTTTCTTATTCCACAGTTATATGCGTGTATCGGTATTAGCATTCAACCGATTTGTGGACAGTGACACTTTCAGATAGAACGTTGTTCTGAATAGATTACACAGCAGAAGGTGATTGTTAAAGCAGTTTAGTAAGCTCTCAGTGTGAGCAGATAGTACTCACGTTTAGCAGCCTCAGTTCGTGGCGTCCCACGTGCTGTAATTGTATGATAAGCTTACCTACTGTTTCATCTAATGAAAAAGATTTTTCCTTTGGTTGTATACTGGATCTTTAATCTTCTGCTGGATTATAGCTGTGTCGAGCTGTTACACACGCGGTCCCGATATTTCCACTGGTTGTACAGTCAGTGGGATTCCTTTAGCGTCCCACGTGTCTCAAAGTCTATAGAGCCCCAGTGTTTAATGGTAAGACGGCTGTGTGCCGATTCCTTTCAGAATGGCAAAATCGGGATTCCGCTAGTGGATACCTTTGGTGAAGCGCTTCACTTGTGGACCATCCAATCGGTGTTGTCCGACATATGACCGGCTGTTTTAATCCAATGACCGAGTGTTACCACCAGACGCGTTTCGGGGACTATTCTTGTCTCCTTCCTCAGTGGCTATGCTCGGTCTCTGTGTGTAGCCGGGTTTTATACGTGCCCTCTCCAGATTGTCTTGAAAAAGTGGACTGCAATCCATGGTAGGTCAATGATAGTTTATCTTTGCAGTTATCTCACCAAATAGATGCGATATAGATGCGTCTTTTCATGGCCTCATGCGTTTTTTGGTCCAAAAGGGTCTCCATCTCCTATTCTACAGTTTCTATGGATTATTATCCACTCAATATTTTGCATTAATGTAGAGTGACTACATATTTATACATTTCTTATACAGAGTATAGCATCAAAAGGATAATTATTCAAACATTATAAAATGTTTGTAATATATAAAGTGAATGTCTCTCAATCATGAGTAGGATAATGTATATAGAGAACTATAGAAGTGTTTCTTTATTTCAAAAGCAGATTACATATTAGCTTATACTCACTATATAGTGATAAGACATTTTAGCTTTATCTTATGTTAGCAGTAAAAAAGTTACGTACATTATGGACAGATCTTTCTACTTGCTTAGAACATACCGTTCATTTTATTGTCTACATATTATTTTGTTTTATTTCTATTGGCATGTCAATATTTCTATAGGGCTTGTTGGTACTGGTTGGAAAAGTGCCCTTACGGTTATCTTGCGGTATATGTGCGTTTTTATATGGGCTTCTGCTTTTTTTGATCTAAGGTCTCTCTGACTCCTATGATGGAATTACTACATTTTGTTTTCCACTGCGTATATTGCATTAGTGTCATATAAACAGTTATTATCAGTGTCAAAATATATATAGAAAAATCTCAAAAAAAGGATATTGTATAATAATGACAACACTATTTTATTCTTATTAAGATGTATGTGTGTCTCTAGGGCTTATTGATACCGATTAGAGGACAAAATCTGAATGATGCCTTTGCGGTTGTTCTGCGGTATATGTGCGTTTTTACATGGACTTCTGCGTTTTTTGGTCCACATGATCTATGACTTCTATGGTGAAATTCCTATATTTCATTTTGCATTGATTGCATTGCATTAGTGTCATATGGTTCAACTAATTAAAAGTGTACCAATATATACAAGTGAGTGTCAGAAAAACAGGAAGAAAAAATTATGTGTCAAAATATTTTTTATATATATTTGGTGAGGGCACAAAGTCTATGTTGTGACTGAATTTCATCTGATATCTCAATATGGAATATTTCTAATATAAACATCTTTTGTGGATGTGTCTAAATTTCCAATGTCAATGTATCCCAAAAAAGTATATCATATAATATAACAATTGTGTCTAGTGACTGTGTTTGTATCCAAATATTGAATTACTAGTCAAATGTGTTATTTGTAGTGAATCTATCGCTTTATAGCGTGATGGGAGTGTGTGTTTATTATTACGTGGAGCTGGTTGGCACTGATTGAAAAGCAGTGGAAGATTTCTGAGTCCTGCTCGAGAGATGTGTAATGATGGATATGGGATGGGGGCCCAGGTCCAAGAGAGGATCCCAGTGCTGGAAAAACAGCCTGACTGCGATCCCCCGTCAGACCAGGGCACCCACCCCTTCACAGAAATCCGAATATTTCCAGTTCTGCGTTCAGACCATCTGGTAGTAGGCTGCCGAAGTCAGAAATTCTTCTGGATTCTTTTCTCGACATCCTTGATATATGGTCTCCTCCTCTCCAATGGCGTCTTATTTGTTCTAGTGCTATAAATATCAGGTCTTTAGGGTCTTGATTGTGCACCAATTTTAAATGCTTGGACAGTGCATGTTTCTCATAGCCTTTTTTGATATTGTTGATGTGTTCGGCTATTCTGACCTTCAATGGTCTTTTTGTTCTACCGATATATTGTTTGGAACAGGTACATTGTATCAAGTAGATCACATTGGGGGTATTACAGGTCATGAAGTTTTTTATTTCCCATGAAAATGTATTTTGTGTTGAGTTTACTTTTGTGGTTTTCCTGGGAAATGAGGTGTTCTTACAGTTAATGCAGCTTCCACATCTGTGGAAGCCACTCATGTTCAGCCATGTATTGATTGATTGATTGTCTTTTTTAGAATGTTTAATGGAGGGAGCTAATTTGAGTCCCAAATTTGGGGCCTTGGTATAAACTATTTGGGGAACCATAGGAATGAGAGAGCCTATAACCTTATCTCTCTTAATATGGTGCCAGTGTTTATTTATAATTTTCTCGATAGTTTTGTGCTGTGCATTGAAAGGAGTACTATACGAAGTATGTTTTCCTCTTGTTTTTTCTTTGTTCTCACTGAGTCAGAGTAAAAGAATGTGTTCCTATCTAGGTCTCTTGCTTTATCCAATGCATCATCTAACAGTTTATCCGGATATTTTTTAAGTTGAAATTCTGACTTCATCTGAATGGCTTCTTCTTCAAATTTGTCACTGTCTGTGCAGTTCCTTTTTATTCTTCGGAACTGTCCATACGGTATATTCAGGAGCCATGTCGGCAAATGGCAGCTGGAAAAGGGTATGAAGCTATTTATTGCCACTGGCTTGTGGTAAGTGTTGCAGACATATTTATCCTTACTGTTAGTAATCTGTAAATTTAAAAATTCAGTATTTTCCTTATTGACACTAGAGGAAAAGACAAGATTGTGGGTGTTTTTATTGATATCTTCTAAAAAAGCATTTCGTTCAGGTTCTCCCTTTTGCCAAACAAATATGATATCATCTATATATCTGTTCCAAAGCACCAGATCCGTCCCCAGCCTCGGCTCAATGGCCTCACGCTCCCATTGGGCCATGAATAAATTGGCATAGCTGGGGGCGAATCTGGTGCCCATCGCAGTGCCCTGGATCTGCAAGTAGTGGTCGCCCCCAAAGAAAAAATAATTGTGAGTCAGTATGAAATTGACACCTTCTGCTAGGAATTCAATTAGTTTCTGGTTCAAGTCCCCATTTTGTTTTAATTGGGCCTTCAAGGCTGCTATTCCGTGTTCATGACTTCTAATTGTGTACAATGATTGTACGTCCAATGTCCCAATTATCCAATTTGGTTGAACTTTCAAGCTCTCTAAAATTTGTACAATCTGTGTGGTGTCTTTAATGTACAAATTGGTCTTTTTTACAGCTGGCGGGATTAGATGGTCAATATACTGCGAAAGATTGGCTGTTAGTGACCCGATTCCCCATATAATCGGGCGTCCCGGAGGTTCTGTCAAATTCTTGTGTATCTTTGGCACACAGTAAAACATTGGTAGCCTCCGTTTGGTTCCTAAAATGTAATCATATTCTTGTTTGGTTAGTATATCTTGTTCTAAACCCCTATCGCAGTATTTGACCAACAATTCAGTAAACTCTTCTGTAGGGTCTTTTTTAAGTTTTTTTATATGTTGTATCATCTGTTAACTGCCTAAGGCATTCCTCGTTGTATTTTACTGTCTCTAGAAGGACAATGGCCCCTCCTTTGTCCGCTGGGCGGATCGTTATATTGTTTAATGTCTGTAGCTCTTTAATTGCACGCACCTCTTGTCCTGTCAAGTTGTTGTTTTTGATAGGTCTCTCTGATATTTTCCTTAGTTCTGTTTCCACATTTGTTTGAAACGTGGCTATTTCCGCACTAATCTCTTGTCTAGGAAATTTTTTTGATTTCATTTTTAAATCAGTGTGTCTTATTTCAGCATCTTTGTGTCCTTCTGTATTTAGTACAATGGGATTTTTTATGAAATATTTTTTCAAACATAGCTTTCTCACAAATTTTGATATACCCAGTATCAAATTTATTCATTTTTGATGTTGGCGCAAATTTCAATCCTTTATGAAGTAGATTGATTTGTGCATTGGTCAGAACTACTGAACTTAGATTGACTATAGTTTTTTGTTCTGCAGTGTCTATCTGTGATTTTTGTGTGTCCCTCTTTTTTCTCTGACTTCTTCGTGTCTTTCTTTTGGATCTCTGTTGTGTTCGTTTCGTGACTGTCTTTGTGTTCCTTCTCTCTGGTGGTTGGGAATGGTATGGTGTCTGTGAGTTTGTGGGTACCAATTCCTCTGTTGTGTTTCCTGATTGTGTTGTTGGTGATTGAATCTGTTCCTCAAATTGTATGTGTGTATCGGTGGTGACTCTCGGTGTTGAAATTGTATTGTTGGTGATGGTGATCTGTATCTATCCAAATGTTATAAGTTTATCTCTAGACACATAAAGAAATGTCAGTTTAATAATGTAGTGAAAAGGTGTAAAGAGGGAGTAGACAATGTGGTTTGGTCATATGTCCATACATTTTATATATATATATATATATATATATATATATATATATATTTCTATCTAGAAATGTAAACTATAGTACAATTTGATATTTAATATTTCTCATTGTCTATATTATTCCCCACTTTTGCAGAGTCATATTGGAGAATGCTAGATGACAAAGGTGTTCATATTTGATTAGGGGTAGCGCCACCCTGGGTTTCTTTGTACACGATTCGTCCTAGGTGAGTTCTGGTCCCCTCTCACTCCCCTCTGGCTACATGACCTTGCGGTTTATTACGCCGGGTCTCCCACTGGTTGTTTTGCAGTATATTTCCAGCTTGCATTCGCTTCTGCATACCGTCTATCGCCATGTGGGAGTGTCTGTGTTGACCACTGTCTCACCTGGCATTCATTGTTTCCATTATTCCACTGCATGGGTCGGGCACTGTACCCAATATTTTTTCCCATGTTTTATAGATACATTGTGTATTTTTTTTAACTGTGTGCTCTTTCCCAGGGTGGCGCTTTTTCTTGTCTGTCCTCTGCTCGCATTTTTTCTTGTTTCCGGCATCATATCTATTTGTCTTTTTTATTTTATGTAATTTTAATCATGCTTGAATAAATTATATTATTACTTTGGTACTATGAGCTCCTTTTCTTTGTGTTTCTGGTGTTCATATTTGGAAGGTTTATTTTTTTATGTCATGTCATGGCAATGTCTGGTTATCTTCAGCTATTTGAAGAGAACACAGCGCTCATGCGAGTGCAGCCTTCCCATCATTGTTTGCCTGCTCACTGTTGCAACTACAGTGGTGAGCAGGTGTAATTACAATTGCTCTATCCCCTTTCACTTCTATGGGGCTGCTCCATTCTATTCACTTGTTGTCACAACTTGCAGTTGTGACAACAAGTGAACCAAATTTCAAACACCACACATGTAATACAAAAACATCTATGCCTGGAAAATGGTGCCATCTTGAAAGCTGCCATATTGGATCAAAAAAACAAATTTCAAACACCACACATGTAATACAAAAACATCTTTATTGTGTCACATTCAAAGACATAGAATTTATGATTATCACAGATGACAATTAAAAACCAATGCAGATAAATGCTGCACTGGTGGGATACCCCCACCAGTCTCTAGATCACTATGTATTAGTCTCTCTTACTTATATGTATTTAATAACAGTATTGATATACTTATAAGTAAGAGAGACTAATACATATGGCTCTAGAGACTGGTGGGGTATCATTCTCTCAGCATCTATCTGCATTGGTTTTTAATTGTCATCTTTGATATTCATGTATTCTATGTCTTTGAATGTGACACAATAAAGATGTTTTTGTATTACATGTGTGGTGTTTGCAATTTGGTTTTCTAGATATGTTCCCACAAATGATTTTTTGTTATATGGTGGTTCTCATATTGGATCAAGATTTTTTTTTCGAATGGCAAGGGGGCCATATTGCAAATCAAAGAAGACCAAACCTTTCTCAGAAATCAATTGAAACAGACAGATTTGCAATATCTCTTGTGATTCAAAACAGCACAGAAAGTTCAAAACTTCAAAGTTCTATGCTCAGCACCAGGGACAACACATTGAACTTGTCAAACAGCTGTGCAATCAGAAAGAACGTTCCCAGGTGTTGTTGCGAATTTCTGTGTTGATAACTTTTGAACCACAAGAGATATTGCAAATCCGATTGTGGCAATTGATTTTTGAGAATATTCTGGTCTTCTTTAATATGCTACATGACCCCCGTACTATTGGAAAAATTTGCCCTTGATCCAATGTGGAAGCTTTCAAGATAACGGCCATGTTCTAGACATAAAAGTTAGGCGCCCTCACCCATTACTTGCTGGGGTCTTCAGATATTACATTTTCCCTTTTATTTCTAAAATAAATGGGTGTACTGAGATCTTTAACTCGCCCTGTAGATTAAGATATTATTACTTTGATATTTTTGTATTAATAGATATTTAATCAAATATATTTAAAACAATTGCACCACATAATTAGAATTGAAATAATTCCTCAAATTCAATCACTGGAGGTCAGTGACATTGCATCTATTGTGACAAACTGTTGTGCAAATATATTTTGCAATTCCTGGTGCGAACCAAGTTGCATGTGCAAATAGGGGAGCCATGGTGTCATGGAAATAATATTTGCATAATCATTATATACCAATATATCTTATCTGGTCATAGATGGTTTTGAAAACAACAATACTCAAATCAACCAATAGCCCCAAACAAATGCACATGAGACATGATCTATAAAATATTGCACAAAAGTTTATTAGACATATATTAGACATACATTAATCCATATTTTGGTGAAAACAAACAATGGGGGAAGATGACAAATCCACCCAAACCCCCATATGCAAAGACAAGCCGGAGTCTCCCTGAAAAACCTACCAAATATAGATCACAATATACTGATGCACACCAAAGGCCAAAAACAATCCTGTAAGGAGTGAGAGGGCACAATGGTGTTGGACCGCTAGCCACTTGTGTGTACCCAAACGTTGAAAGTTTCAAGGAGACATGATAAGATACTATACTGGCAAAAGTAAAGCCAATAGCAAAGGCAAAATCCCTGATAACAAATAGCACACAAATGGGTAGCAGTAGTACAAAACAAATAATAATGAAAATCAATTACCCATGGTAGATACAAGACCAGGGCCGCAGGATGCGCGTTTCGCCAACCCTCTGGCTTCGTCAGAAGGCTACGGTACACTTTTACTTATTGGGGCATAAATATCTGAATCGCACCTGAGGTAAATAAGGTCGCTTACCCGGCATGATTAGGCGGACTGCATCATGAAAGCGCACCACTCGTCACTGTGCAACAGACGCCGAGCTCTCCCACGCACCACACCATGTACAGCCAGGAAGTGGATGACGCGTGGCACGAGGAAACGTCCAAACCTAGGTAAAGAGCCTAACATAATGCAGAAATTCCAAGAATGGTGTGGCTTGGATCTTACCCCCTATTGTGCACTATAGACAGATTGTGTACAAAATAATATAATCTGTGTACATAAAACAACCATGATTATACCAAAATCCTAGAATTTATAAAACATGATTCTATAGTGATACTGATTGATACCAATTGCTAGGAATAAATACATACAAACCATATAATTAATTAAGAGTACATAGTGCAAAAAATTAGGTTGCATGTGAAAAGATTCATGCAAAATACACTATACAGGGAGTGCAGAATTATTAGGCAAGTTGTATTTTTGAGGATTAATTTTATTATTGAACAACAACCATGTTCTCAATGAACCCAAAAAACTCATTAATATCAAAGCTGAATATTTTTGGAAGTAGTTTTTAGTTTGTTTTTAGTTTTAGCTATTTTAGGGGGATATCTGTGTGTGCAGGTGACTATTACTGTGCATAATTATTAGGCAACTTAACAAAAAACAAATATATACCCATTTCAATTATTTATTTTTACCAGTGAAACCAATATAACATCTCAACATTCACAAATATACATTTCTGACATTTAAAAACAAAACAAAAACAAATCAGTGACCAATATAGCCACCTTTCTTTGCAAGGACACTCAAAAGCCTGCCATCCATGGATTCTGTCAGTGTTTTGATCTGTTCACCATCAACATTGCGTGCAGCAGCAACCACAGCCTCCCAGACACTGTTCAGAGAGGTGTACTGTTTTCCCTCCTTGTAAATCTCACATTTGATGATGGACCACAGGTTCTCAATGGGGTTCAGATCAGGTGAACAAGGAGGCCATGTCATTAGATTTTCTTCTTTTATACCCTTTCTTGCCAGCCACGCTGTGGAGTACTTGGACGCGTGTGATGGAGCATTGTCCTGCATGAAAATCATGTTTTTCTTGAAGGATGCAGACTTCTTCCTGTACCACTGCTTGAAGAAGGTGTCTTCCAGAAACTGGCAGTAGGACTGGGAGTTGAGCTTGACTCCATCCTCAACCCGAAAAGGCCCCACAAGCTCATCTTTGATGATACCAGCCCAAACCAGTACTCCACCTCCACCTTGCTGGCGTCTGAGTCAGACTGGAGCTCTCTGCCCTTTACCAATCCAGCCACGGGCCCATCCATCTGGCCCATCAAGACTCACTCTCATTTCATCAGTCCATAAAACCTTAGAAAAATCAGTCTTGAGATATTTCTTGGCCCAGTCTTGACGTTTCAGCTTGTGTGTCTTGTTCAGTGGTGGTCGTCTTTCAGCCTTTCTTACCTTGGCCATGTCTCTGAGTATTGCACACCTTGTGCTTTTGGGCACTCCAGTGATGTTGCAGCTCTGAAATATGGCCAAACTTGTGGCAAGTGGCATCTTGGCAGCTGCACGCTTGACTTTTCTCAGTTCATGGGCAGTTATTTTGCGCCTTGGTTTTTCCACACGCTTCTTGCGACCCTGTTGACTATTTTGAATGAATCGCTTGATTGTTCGATGATCACGCTTCAGAAGCTTTGCAATTTTAAGAGTGCTGCATCTCTCTGCAAGATATCTCACTATTTTTGACTTTTCTGAGCCTGTCAAGTCCTTTTTTTGACCCATTTTGCCAAAGGAAAGGAAGTTGCCTAATAATTATGCACACCTAATATAGGGTGTTGATGTCATTAGACCACACCCCTTCTCATTACAGAGATGCACATCACCTAATATGCTTAATTGGTAGGCTTTCGAGCCTATACAGCTTGGAGTAAGACAACATGCATAAAGAGGATGATGTGGTCAAAATACTCATTTGCCTAATAATTCTGCACGCAGTGTATAATAAGTGGCAAGTGAAAAATACATCTAAAGACACACTATCTCCTAAATAAAAATATATTACAACAATTAATTAATAAAACGTGACCAATTTGGTACATAAGAAAACCGTAGAAAGTGTAGTGTGGTATAAAGTGCCTTGTGCAAAGTATAGGGATATCCTCCCCAACCGGGGTCCCTCTTCCATTAAAGTAATCCAGCGTGGCTTCAAAGATTATACCAATCTCACAGGTACTATTCAGAGAAAGAAAAATATAAAATTATAAAATGAGATACTTAACGATTAAAATTATTAGAATAGAACCGACAAATGAAAACACAACCCCACACCTGGACAAATAATGTTCTACATATACAGAATGAGCAATAAAGATAAAAAAGTGCCATTTTTAGAAAAGACCTAAAACTTACTGTTTCATTTAAGCCCCAGAGGAACTCAGTTTTCAGCATTACGATCCATTTTGTTTCCCTTTGTAATAATAGTTTTTGGTGTCTCCGCCCCGACGACCCATAATGATTTTATCAATACCCCTTAGGCCCCTTGGGTCACAGTTATGTTTGTCTTTAACCCCTTAAGCATCGGGCTCATTTTCACCTTAAGGACCAGGCCATTTTTTGCAAATCTGACCAGTGTCACTTTATGTGTGAACAACTTTAAAACGCTTTTACTTATCCAGGCCATTCTGAGATAGTTTTTTCGTCACATATTGTAGTTCATGACGCTGGTAAAATGGAGTAAAAAAAAATCATTTTATCTATAAAAAATACCAAATTTACAAAACATTGGGAAAAATTAGCAAATTTCAAAGTTTCAATTTCTCTACTTCTATAATACATGGTGATACCTCCAAAAAATAGTTATTAATTTACATTCTCTATATGTCTACTTCATGTTTGTATCATTTTGGGAATGGTATTTTTTTTTTTGGGGGACATTACAAGGCTTAGAAGTTTAGAAGCAAATCTTGAAATTTTGGGGAAAATTTCCAAAACCCACTTTTTAAGGACCAATTCAGGTCTGAAGTTACTTTGTGAGGCTTACATAATAGAAACCACCCAAAAATGACCCCATTTTAGAAACTACACCCCTCATTGTATTAAAAACTGATTTTACAAATGTTGTTAACCATTTAGGTGTTCTTCAAGAATTAATGGAAAATAGAGATGAAATTTCAGAATTTCACATTTTTGGCAGATTTTCCATTTTAATAATTTTTTCCACAAAAAAAATCAAGGATTAACAGCCAAACTAAACTCAATATTTATTGCCCTGATTCTGTAGTTTACAGAAACACCCCATATGTGATTGTAAACTGCTGTACGGGCACACGGCAGGGCGCAAAAGGAATGGAACACCATATGGTTTTTGGAGGGCAGATTTCACTGGAATAATTTTAACTTGCCATGTCAGATTTGAAGACCCCCTGATGCACCAGTTGAGTAGAAACTCCAAAAAAGTGACCCTATTTTGAAAACTATGGGATAAGATTGCAGTTTTATTGGTACTATTTTAAGGTATAGATGATTTTTGGTTGCTCTATATTACACTATTTGTGAGGCAAGGTAACAAAAAGATTGCTGTTTTGGCACTGTTTTTATTTTTTGATATTTACAACGTTCATCTGACAGGTTAGATCATGAGCTATTTTTATAGAGCAGGTTGTTACGGACGCGACAATGCCAAATATGTTTGTTTCAGTTTTATATAATAAAGCATTTTTGAAAAAAAATATTTTTTAGTGTCTCCATATTCTGAAAGCCATAGCTCATTTTTTTCGGTATGAGATGACGGTTTGATTGGTACTATTTTAGGGTGCATATGACTTGGTATTACACTTTTTGTGATGTAAGGTGACAAAAAAATTGCTTTTCTGACACCGTTTTATTTTTATTTTTTTATGGTGTACACTGGAGGGGTTAGGTCATGTAATATTTTTAGAGAGAAGGTTTTTACAGACGCGGCAATACCTAATATTTCAACTTTTTTTATTTACACTAATAATTTTTGAAACAAAAAAAAATCATGTTTTAGTGTCTCGATAGTCTGAGAACCATATTTTTTTTATTTTTTGGGCAATTGTCCTATGTAAGGGCTCATTTTTTGCGGAATGAGGTGACGGTTAGATTGGTACATACGCCTTTTTGATCGCTTAGTGTTGCACTTTTAGTGATGTAAGGTGACAAAAAGGGCTTTTTTTTACACTGTTTTTATTTTTAATTTTTTATTGTGTCTATCGGACAGGGTGGATCATGTGATATATTTATAGAGCCGGCCGTTACAGATGTGGCAATATCTAATATGTGTGTTTTTTCATTTTTTTCTATTTTTTATTATAAAATTAGGGGAAAGGGGCTTTTTTTCTTTTTTAACTTGAAACTTTTTTTTTCTGAAAACCCATTTTTTTTCCCTTTTTTTTTACTTTTGTGGGTCCGATCCTTTCTGCAATGCATTAAATTACATCTGTATTGTAATGCATTGCCTGTTAGTGTATGACACTGAGTCATACACTAACAGGTTGCCTAGGAGACCCAGCCTGAGGCTGGATCTCCTCGGCTCCCATAGAAGGCAGGACCCGATGCCATGCAAGGCAATGGGCAGCCTCTGTACCGCATTGGGCTGTCTTCTCATCCATCGGTTCCCCGCCACAGCAGTGCGGGGACTCGATGGGCTCCCTCAACCACAAACAACTTCTATGTCGCGGTCAGCGTGGACCGCAGTATAGAAGGGGTTAATCTGCAGTGATCGCCGATACGGGGGGTCACAAGCCCCCCCTCAGCAGGCACCCCGTTCCTGTGTCCTTAAGGACTTGGACATCAGGGTGTACAGATACGCCCTGTATTCGTAAGAGGTTAAAATGTAGGTCTATTGGTTGTAGTTTGGTCAGATCCTCCATTTTCATTGTTGCTGCCAGTCGGATCTTACTGGCATGTTCCAAAATCCTGACACAGAGTTCTTTGGTTGTCATGCCCACATACATAAAATTACATGGGCATGTGATTAAATACACCACCGCTGTGGACAAGTGATGTGGTGAACTATTTGATATTCTCTAGCCCTCTTAGAGTCTACAAAGGTTGTTGACCTCAGCATGTATTTACAAGCTTGACAATCTCCACATGAGAATGACCACCATCTGGGGCTCTTTACTGCCAAAAACACTGTGTTATTGGTGGAGCATAGTGACTCCTAGTAAGGATGTCTCCCAAATTCTTAGCTTTTTTTTCATGTGATCAATGGATAATCTGACAGTGACTCTTTAAAGGGAGCCTGTCATGTGGATATTTGATTATAATCTAACTAATTATATACAATCATTAACTACTAAAAAGTACCTTAGATGTATTTACTTACTGGTGTGACAGATGGTTACCTCATAATATACACACAAAGATGCCACATGCCGCATGCTAATGAGCTAATGAGTCCAGCCTGATGATATTGAGTCCAGCGTATATTTAATTCAGAGCTATGGCCACTCCCCTGCACACCTGCTGCTGATTCATATGGAAAAAAAACTGTCAATCAGCAGCAGGTAGGCGGGGAGAGTCAGGAGCTCATAAATATTCAGGACTCATTTATTATTAACTGGAGCTTTTCAATACAAGATGTTGGCAGATTGACTGGGTCAAATAAAAAAGTGACCCAGCATTTTGCTAAGAGAATCAGTCACTTATTTATGTTGCCCTTAGTTAGGACACCATAAAACTGGTGACAGGTTCGCTTTAAGGTCACAATCAGAGAGCAAGATAGGCCAATATATGGTCATTATTTCCCTGATTTTTCACCAATGTACATTGAAAGGTGTGATAAAACAGGGTTTCACATCATTAGCCTTCTTACTACTTACCAGGAGGGAATCTCTAAATGCAAGTTTTTCTCTCAAATAACCCTTTATGATATCATGTTGGTTGTAGTCTCTATTGCGAAATCTTTTAAAGAGATCTTCAGACTGGGTCTCAAAGCGTTCATCACTGGAGCAGATCCTATGGAGTCACAAAAATTGACCCGTAGGAATGGCTCTGATGGTCTGTTGAGAAGATTTGGCATGTACAAAATGATGGTCTGTTGAGAAGATTTGGCATGTAAAAAAGTGTTTGTCGCAGTGGGCTTTCTAAAAATATCTGTAGAGACCCTCCCCGTTCCCTGCCAATTAATATGTCCAAAAACTCAATCTGTTCCTGGCTATATTTCCATGTCAGTTTGAAGTTCCAGTCATTAACATTGAGTTGTTGAAGGAAGATATCCAGATCAGATGTGGGACCTTGACAGATAAAAAGAACATCATCGATATACCTCGACCATGAGATCACTGAGCCATGACCTGGTATATTCTGGACTCTCTCACTCACAGCCCCAGGAACAGATTTGCATATGAGGGCACACAAGTTGCCCCTATCGCTGTTCCCTGGAGCTGTAGAAAGAGGCGGTCCTTGAAAACAAAATCATTGTGCCGAAGCACAAAGTCCAGAATCTTAATAAAGAATCGGACCAAGTCCAGTGCTAAATCCGTCATGTGTAAAAAATATTTGACTGCTCGGATCCCATGGTCATGGCATATCGAGGTGTATAAGGCCTCCACATCACAGGTGACAAACATCATATTTTCCTCCAAAGTTACCCCATTAAATCTCCTTAATACTTCCGACGCATCCTTGACATAGGATGGCAGGGTCTCAACACAGTCTCTCAAATAGAAGTCCACATATCTAGAAGCCCCTTCACAATTGCTACCCACACCGGACACTATCGGGTGTCCATGGGGATTCACAATGTCTTTGTGGACTTTAGGCAAGAGGTATAGTGTGGGCATGATAGGATGCTCTACCACCAGACCTTCCCTCAGCTTGGGGGTCAGTATATTATTGTCAACCCCCCCATTGTAGTATGCAATCTAGTTCAGTTTTAAATCTAATGGTTGGGTTGCTATCTAGCCGTTTGTGGCATGCTTTCTGATTTAACTGCCTAAAGGCTTCCCTCTCATAGAGTTGTGCCGGCCAAATCACAACATTTCCCCCCTTGTCTGGAGGCTTGATAACAACATCCTTATACCTACGTAATTTCCTAACAGCCTCCCCAGGTCAGGTTGAATGGACCAGCACTGCCAGCAAGGGATTCGAATTCCTGCCTGACTAGCTTGACAAAAATATCCACAGTTGGACATATACTACGAGGGGGGAAAAGCTGTAACCGGCGGCACAAATGCAAGGGTAGTTTAGTGGAGGGTTCGTTTTCCTGTTCATCCAGGAGTGATTGTAAATCAATCAATGCCTGTTGTTCTACAGCTGAAGAGAGTTCTGATAAATTGGGTTTCCTTTCAAAATGCTTTTGAAAAGCAGTTTCCTGCCAAAAAGTTCCAAATCCTTCATAGCTGTGAAGAGGTCAAAAGTACTCGAGGGAACAAACGTCAGACCTTTCTGTAACACATCAATCTGTGATTTAGTTAATGTGTAAGAGGAGAGATTAATTACCTTCAATTTCTCCTGTGCCTCTTTCCGATCTGATCCATGTTCCTGGTTTTTCTCTTTGGTTTGAGGGTGTTGGATGTACGTGGGAATAGTATACTTTCTGTTCCTTCTTCCAGCACCCCGTCTTTCTGAAAAATTATTGTGTGTCTTTGGATGTATTTTTCACTTGCCACTTATTATATAGTGTTTTTTGCATGGATCTTTTCACATGCAACCTAATTTTCTGCACTATGTACTCATAATTAATTATATGGTTTTTATGTATTTATTCCTAGCAATTGGTGTCAATCGGTATCACTATAGAATCATGTTTTATAAATTCTAGGATCTTGGTTTAATCAAGGTTTTTATATGTACACAGATTATATTATTTTGTACACAATCTGTCTATAGTGCACAATAGGGGGTAAGATCCCAGCCACACTATTCTTGGAGTTTCCGCAGTATCTTAGGCTCTTTACCTAGGTTTGGACACTTCCCACGCATCGTGTGGCGCTCCGTGCGGCTCGTACCCTTGGTGACGGGTGGCGGTGTTTCCTCTCACCACACGTCATCCACTTCCTGTCTGTACGTGGTGTGGTGCGTGGGAGCGCTCTGCGTCTGTCTCACAGTGACTTGCGGCGCACTTTCATGACGAGCGGCACACTTCCCGCCTAATCATGCCGGGTAAGCAACCTTATTTACCTCAGGTGCGATTCAGATATTTATACCCCAATAAGCTCAAGTGTACCGTAGCCTCCTGACGAAGCCAGAGGGTTGGCGAATGCGCGTCCTGTGGCCCCGGTCTTTGTATCTACCATGGGTAATTGATTTTCATTATTATTTGTTTTGTACTACTGCTACCCATTTGTGTGCTATTTGCTATCAGGGCTTTTGCCTTGGCTATTGACTTTTCTTTTGCCAGTCTTGTATCTTATCATGTCTCCTTGAAACTTTTAAGGTTTGGGTACACACAAATGGCTAGCGGTCCAACACCCTTGTGCCCTCTCACTCCTTACAGGATTGTTTTTGGCCTTTGGTGTGCATCAGTATATTGTGATTTATATTTGGTAGGTTTTTATAGGAGCCTTCAGCTTGTCTTTGCATATGGGGGTTTGGGTAAATTTGTCATCTTCCCCCATTGTTTGTTTTCATCTAAATATGAATTAATGTACGTCTAATATATGTCTAATAAACTTTTGTACTATATTTTATAGATCATGTCTTATGTGCATTTGTATGGGGCTATTGGTTGATTCGAGTATTGGTGTTTTATATTATGGACTAGACCCCTAGAAACTACTCTTTATGGTCTGAGGTATTGTTTGGTTCTAATTAAATATCTTTTGCAGAAAACCCCCCAGGATATATAGATTATAAAAAGGCGATGCTGCGTGGATTTCCAGAATTGGAACTATTTTTGGTGAAAATACCCCTGATACAGAGACATATAACATTAAAGACCTGAAACTTAAAATTTGGGACCTGCTAAAGAAACGTGCCAAAATTTGGTGGAATAAAGCAGCCATAGAGAATTATTTATGTAAAAACATCATCCCCAGGGGACTCAGGATTCAAGTTTTCCCCACTCTAGCAATAGCAGATCCAACCTTCACCACTAGGTGGGAAGAATCCCTCAATAAATATTCCATAACCCTGATTGAGCTTCTGATTGGCTCCGACCGTAATTACTTGAGCAGATCAAAAAGGAGATAGACACGGTGAGAGACAAGCTGCAGGAGCTCCTTACAAGAGAGGAATTTGAAAGCTTTGATAAAAAATTTGAGGAGGATTTATGTAGTAGGGAAAAGAGTATTCAGGATCTCAAAGCCTAGAAATTCCAAAGAGATCTATCTGACTTTCAGGCTAAAAAAGTATACTGTTGGCAACAGAAACGAGAGAGGAGTGACTCCTTTACTCCTTCCTTGTCAGGTATTTGACCATCTCTAAGGGATCATGTGGCGATCATTTTGTAGAAAGACGGGGGGTGCTGGAAGAAGGAACAGAAAGTATACTATTCCCACGTACAGTACAGACCAAAAGTTTGGACACACCTTCTCATTCAAAGAGTTTTCTTTATTTTCATGACTATGAAAATTGTAGATTCACACTGAAGGCATCAAAACTATGAATTAACACATGTGGAATTATATAGATAACAAACAAGTGTGAAACAACTGAAAATATGTCATATTCTAGGTTCTTCAAAGTAGCCACCTTTTGCTTTGATTACTGCTTTGCACACTCTTGACATTCTCTTGATGAGCTTCAAGAGGTAGTCCCCTGAAATGGTTTTCACTTCACAGGTGTGCCCTGTCAGATTTAATAAGTGGGATTTCTTGCCTTATAGATGGGGTTGGGACCATCAGTGGCGTTGAGGAGAAGTCAGGTGGATACACAGCTGATAGTCCTACTAAATAGAGTGTTAGAATTTGTATTATGGCAAGAAAAAAGCAGCTAAGTAAAGAAAAACGAGTGGCCATTATTACTTTAAGAAATGAAGGTCAGTCAGTCAGCCGAAAAATTGGGAAAAAGTAAGGGCTATTTGACCATGAAGGAGAGTGATGGGGTGCTGCGCCAGATGACCTGGCCGACACAGTCACCAGACCTGAACCCAATCGAGATGGTTTGGGGTGAGCTGGACCACAGAGTGAAGGCAAAAGGGCCGACAAGTGCTAAGCATCTCTGGGAACTCCTTCAAGACTGTTGGAAGATCATTTTAGGGGTCTACCTCTTGAAGCTCATCAAGAGAATGCCAAGAGTGTGCAAAGCAGTAATCAAAGCAAAAGGTGGCTACTTTGAAGAACCTAGAATATGACATATTATCAGTTGTTTCACACTTGTTTGTTATGTATATAATTCCACATGTGTTAATTCATAGTTTTGATGCCTTCATAGTCATGAAAATAAAGAAAACTCTTTGAATAAGAAGGTGTGTCCAAACTTTTGGTCTGTACTGTACATCCAACACCCCCAGACCAAAGAGAAAAACCAGGATCATGGATCAGATCGGAAAGAGGCACAGGAGAAATTGAAGGTAATTAATCTCTCCTCTTACACATTAACTAAATCACAGATTGATGTGTTACAGAAAGGTCTGATGTTTGTTCCCTCAAGTAGTTTTGACCTCTTTACAGCTATGAAGGATTTGGAACTTTTTGGGAGGAAACTGCTTTTCAAAAAACATTTTGAAAGGAAACCCAATTTATCAGAACTCTCTTCAGCTGTAAAACAACAGGCATTGATTGATTTACAATCACTCCTGAATGAACAGGAGAATGTACCCTCCACTAAACTACCCATGTATTTGTGCCACCTGTCACAGCTTTTCCCCCCTCGTAGTATATGTCCAGCTGTGGATATTTTTGTCAAGCTAGTCAGGCAGGAATTCGAATCCCTTGCTGGCAGTGCTGGTCCATTCAACCTGAACTGGGGGCAGCGCCAGGCTGTTAGGGAATTACGGATTGCGCTGCAGGAGAAGATTCTTTTCTGTTTAAGTAAATTCTCTTTCCTTTATATCTGAAAAAGTCTTCAGTTAATAGGTCCACATACACACGACAACTCTCAACAGTGGCATGGAAACCTGAAATGTAGTGAAAAAACACACTATGGTGTAGTATGTTTCAAACACCTATCGCGCCTTGTGAATGATATATACTCACAAGACTCCACTTGTAAGATGCATGGATGGAGATCTCATTAGTGTCTTCAATAGGAGAGCTCTGTTGGTAGAGCGGGCATAAGCCAGGAGATGTCGATTCAGCAGATCTTGATCCAAACCGCGATCCCACCAGTGAAGTGCCGCTTGTAGAGGATAACACCAGACTCCCACTTCCAAAGATCTCAAAGGAAGGAGGGCGCAAGAATAGTGAAGTATGTACCGATGTTTCAGATAAAAATGATTTAATATACTCACAAAAGTACAGGTATAAAAACGTGTTAAAAACAATCTGTATTGCCCGACCCGGGTTTCGCCATAATGCTTCGTCTGGGGCGTTGATTTTCTAAGTGGAAACCACTGAGTTTAAGTTCACGGGGAAAACCTCCCCTTGTATGCGTCATAATGACATCTAAATCTCTTGGAATATTAAGTAGTTAAAAAGGGGGAAGCGAAAACCACAAAATAAGTATTCTAACCACACATATATACAACAGATACAAACAATCTTGTGAAATAAATTAGGTAATGGGGATGGGATATAGTAAGTAAATGGACCTACAGTATGTCTCCTCATATATCATATAAAGACCCCTAAATAAATGCTTAGACTATGCAGGCATTAACATCACATTCAATATTTAACCCCTGAGGCTGAATGGTGTTCAGAAGGTACATCCACTCCACCTCCTTTTTGTTTAGTATCGCAATGAAATCTCCTCCACGTATGGGGGTGTGCACCATCTCAATACCAGTGAAACGCAGACCCCTAGGGTTTTTTTGATGATGAATTTTGAAGTGCAGAGAGACACTGTGCGTCTCAAGCCCTTTTTTAATATTGCGGATGTGTTCCTGAGCTCGAGTCTTGAGGCTCCGTGTGGTTCTTCCCACATATTGGAGGCCACACGGGCACTCCAACAGATAGATGACACCCACATTATTACAAGAAAAACTTATTTTAAAGGTTTCACCTTTTCTTTTTTTAGATGGTATGATGTCCACAGACCTTTCCCGATCCTTTTGAATGTGGTTTCTGCATGGTATGCAAAAACCGCACCATGTGAACTTGCCCTTGTGGGCGACTGTGCGTTTTTTGTTCGTTGCAAAGCTAGCGCTATGAACCAATCTATTGGTGAGATTGCTAGCTCTCTTGAAGACTACAGAGGGTTTGTCTGGCAAATCTTTACTGAGAACGGGATCATTCTTGAGTATATGCCAATTCTTGTTAATCATGTTCTTGATATGACCAACTTTATTGTTGTACTGGGTTAGAAACATATATCTAAAATCATTTTTTTGGTGGTCCCTCTTTTTACTTATTAGGGGCTTATTAACATCACGTTTTCCTTCTACCTCTTCTCTACAGTGGTCTAGATACTCTTCCTCATACCCTTTTTCTAAAAATCTTTCTTTTACCATGTGACCCTGTTCTCTATAGTCTTCTATTTCCGTGCAGTTTTGGAGATACGCTGAAACTGGCTTTATCTCCAAAAACTCCAGCGTATCTCCAAAAACTGCACTAAAATAGAAGACTATAGAGAACAGGGTCAGATGGTAAAAGAAAGATTTTTAAAAAAAGGGTATGAGGAAGAGTATCTAGACCACTGTAGAGAAGAGGTAGAAGGAAAACGTGATGTTAATAAGCCGCGGACGAAGCATTATGGCGAAACCCGGGTTTGGGCAATACAGATTGTTTTTAACACATTTTTATACCTGTACTTTTGTGAGTATATTAAATCATTTTTATCTGAAACATCGGTACGTACTTTACTATTCTTGCGCCCTCCTTCCTTTGAGATCTTTGGAAGTGGGAGTCTGGTGTTATCCTCTACAAGCGGCACTTCACTGGTGGGATCGCGGTTTGGATCAAGATCTGCTGAATCGACGTCTCCTGGCTTATGCCCGCTCTACCAACAGAGCTCTCCTATTGAAGACACTAATGAGATCTCCATCCATGCGTCTTACAAGTGGAGTCTTGTGAGTATATATCATTCACAAGGCGCGATAGGTGTTTGGAGCATACTACACCATAGTGCGTTTTTTTCACTACATTTCAGGTTTCCATGCCACTGTTGAGAGTTGTCGTGTGTATGTGGTCCTATTAACTGAAGACTTTTTCAAATATAAAGGAAAGCGAATTTACTTAAACAGAAAAGAATCTTCTCCTGCAGCGCAATCCTTCTTTTTACCACTACATTTGGCTGACTTTTTACCCACATTGTCCTAGGATTTGCAGCGCTTGAGGAGACAAATATCCTGTACAGAGACTTCATTGTTTATTGGAATTGTTAGGGAATTACGTAGGTATAAAGATGTTGTTATCAAGCCTGCAGACAAGGGGGGAAATGTTGTGATTTGACCGGCACAACTTTATGAGAGGGAAGCCTTTAGGCAGTTAAATCAGAAAGCGTGCCACAGACGGCTAGATAGCAACCCAACCATTAGATTTTAAACTGAGCTAGATGGCATACTACAATGGGGGGGTTGACAATAATATACTGACCCCCAAGCTGAGGGAAGGTCTGGTGGTAGAGCACCCTATCCCGCCCACACTATACCTCTTGCCTAAAGTCCACAAAGACATTGTGAATCCCCCTGGACGCCTGATTGTGACTGGCGTGGGTAGCCTTTAAGAATGGGCCAGTAGATATGAGGACTTCTATTTCAGAGACTGTGTTGAGACCTTGCAATCCTATGTCACGGATACATTGGAAGTATTAAGGATATTTAATGGGGTAACTTTGGAGGAAGATATGATGTTTGTCACCTGTGATGTGGTGGCCTTATACACCTCGATATGCCATGACCACGGGAACAGGGCAGTCAAATATTTTTCACACATGACGGTTTTATCACGGGACTTGGTCCAGTTCATTATTAAGATTCTGGAGTTTGTGCTTCAGCACAATGATTTTGTTTTCAAGGACCGCCTCTTTCTACAGCTCCAGGCAACGGCAATGGGTGCAACTTGTGCGCCCTCATATGCAAATCTGTTCCCAGGGCTGTGGGAGATAGAGGTAGTCCAGAATATACCGGCCATGGCTCAGTGATCTCGTGGTCGAGGTATATCGATGATGTTCTTTTTATCTGTCAAGGCCCCACATCTGATCTGGATATCTTCCTTCAACAACTCAATGTTAATGACTGGAACTTCAAACTGACATGGAAATATATCCGGGAACAGATTGAGTTTTTGGACATATTAATTGGCAGGGAACGGGATGGCAGGGTCTCTACAGATCTCTTTAGAAAGCCCATTGCGACAAACACTCTTTTACATGCAAAATCTTCTCACTATTCACAGACCATCAGGCCAATTTTTGCGACTCCGTAGGATCTGCTCCAGTGATGAACGCTTTGAGACCCAGTCTGAAAATCTCTTCAAAAGATTTCGCAATAGGGACTACAACCAACGTGATATCAGAAAGGGCTATTTGAGAGCAAAACTTGCATCTAGAGATTCCCTTCTGGTAAGTAGTAGGAAGGCTAATGATGTGAAACCCCGTTTCATCACACCTTTCAATGTACATTGGCGAAATATCTGGGAAATAATTACATACATTGGCCTATCTTGTTTATTTATCGGTTCTATTCTAATAATTTTGATTGTTAAATGTCTAATTTTAGAATTTTATATTTTTCTTTCTCTGAATAGTAACTGTGAGATTGGTATAATCTTTGAAGCCACGCTAGATTACTTTCATGGAAGAGGGACAACGGTTGGGGAGGATATCCCTATACTATGCACAAGACACTTTATACCACACTACACTTTCTATGTTTTTTTTATGTACCAAATTGGTCACGTTTTATGAATTGAATGTTGTTATATATTTTTATTTAAAAGATAGTGTGTCTTTGGATGTATTTTTCACTTGCCACTTATTATATAGTGTTTTTTGCATGGATCTTTTCACATGCAACCTATTTTTTTGCACTATGTACTCTTAATTATTTATATATTTTTTATGTATTTATTCCTAGCAATTGGTGTCAATCAGTATCACTATAGAATCATGTTTTATAAATTCTAGGATTTTGGTATAATCATGGTTGTTTTATGTACACAGATTATATTATTTTGTACACAATCTGTGTATAGTGCACAATAGGGGGTAAGATCCAAGCCACACCATTCTTGGAATTTCTGAAGTATGTTAGGCTCTTTACCTAGGTTTGGACGTTTCCTCGCTCCACACGTCATCCACTTCCTGGCTGTACATGGTGTGGTGCGTGGGATCACTCTGCGTCTGTCGCACAGTGACGAGCGGCGGTCTCTCATGATGCGGTCCACCTCATCATGCCGTGTAAGCAACCTTATTTACCTCAGGTGCGATTCAGATATTTATACCCCAATAAGCAAAAGTGTACCGTAGCCTTCTGATGAAACCAGAGGGTTGGTGAAACGCGCGTTGAGGCAGCAGCAGTCCTGCAGTCCCGGTTCTTGTATCTACCATGTGTAATTGATTTTCATTATTATTAGTTTTTTACTACTGCTACCCATTTGTGTGCTATTTGTTATCAGGGCTTTTGCCTTGGCTATTGGCTTTACTTTTGCCAGTTTTGTATCTTATCATGTCTCCTTGAAACTTTTAAGGTTTGGGTACACACAAGTGGCTAGCGGTCCAACACCATTGTGCCCTCTCACTCCTTACAGGACTGTTTTTGGCCGTTGGTGTGCATCAGTATATTGTGATTTATATTTGGTAGGTTTTTCTGGGCGCCTCCGGCTTGTCTTTGCATATGGGGGTTTGGGTGGATTTGTCATCTTCCCCTATTGTTTGTTTTCACCTAAATATGGATTAATGTATGTCTAATATATTTCTAATAAACTTTTGTACTATATTTTATAGATCATGTCTCATGTGCATTTGTATGGGGCTATTGGTTGATTCGAGTATTGGTGTTTTATATTATGGACTAGACCCCCTAGAAACTACTCTTTATGGTCTGAGGTATTGTTTGGTTCTAATCATAGATGGTTTTGGTCCATTCCAAGAAACTTCTGGAAAGTCAGGAGACACTGAGGAGATCTTAATTGTCACGGCTGTATGTGAGCAACAATAGTATACACAGTAAAAGAGCTACTGACCGGACCCAAACTAGGGAGGATAAAGGGTGACCCCTGTCAGACCCTCAAAGCTCTCCCTATGCTGCTAAAGCACATGCCCGGATCCAAATGGCGGAACGAGGCATGCCCACATACCTAAGACTGATGACCACTGTAACCCCTACAATAGTGGAAGGGGCACGGCCACCGGTGCCCTACTCAGTATATGGAGGGAACCGTGGCCACCTCAGATCCAGTCAGAAAATTATCAGGTACACAACAATGTCTGTACACTTAGCTGAAGGTGTTGCAGCCGCAGAGAAGACGGATCCAAGGACAGCTGGCAATATCCGGAGTGCTTGCTGCAGCAGAACACAGGTCCAGTGAACTGATAGCTACAAGTGAAGATACTAAAGCAAGAGCTACAACTGAAATGAGAACTATAATACACGCCCTACAATAGGAGGAGGGGTGATATAAAGAGAGGGAAATCAAACGCATGAGGAACAGCTGGGAGGAAGGAAACCAAAAGTAAACAGAGCAGTGAGAACTCCTCCCAGCTCTAGTAGTGACATCATCACAGGGGTGGAGAAACAGAGCTGTGAGAACGTCCCAAAGCTCTGGTAGTGACAGTACCCCCCCCTCTACGGGTGGACTCCGGACACCCAGGACCCACCTTCTCAGGATGAGCCCTATGAAATGCCCTGATGAGGCGAGTGGCTTTAATGTCCGACACCGGAACCCACATCCTCTCCTCAGGACCATAACCCTTCCAATGAACGAGGTACTGAAGAGAACCGCGGACAATGCGAGAGTCCACAATTCTGGAAACCTCAAACTCCAGATTGCCATCAACCAAAATCGGAGGAGGAGGCAAAGAGGAGGGTACCGTGGGCTGGACATATGCTTTTAAGAGAGATCTGTGAAATACATTATGTATCTTCCAAACCCGTGGAAGATCAAGACGGAAGGCAACAGGATTGATGACTGACAAGATTTTATAAGGCCCAATAAACTTGGGACCCAATTTCCAGGAGGGAACCTTCAGTTTAATATTTCTTGTAGACAACCACACCAGATCACCCACATTCAGGTCCGGACCAGGCACAAGTCTCTTATCAGCCACACGCCTATACCTCTCACTCATCTTTTTAAGATTACTCTGAATCTTTTGCCAAATGGTAGACAAAGACGAGGAAAATCTCTCCTCCTCAGGTAAACCAGAAAGAGCCCCTCCCGAGAATGTCCCAAACTGCGGATGGAACCCATATGCACCAAAGAATGGTGACTTATCAGAAGATTCCTGACGACGGTTGTTCAGAGCAAACTCAGCAAGAGGGAGAAATGAACACCAATCCTCCTGGTTCTCTGCCACAAAACAGCGCAAATATGTCTCCAGATTCTGATTGAGGCGCTCAGTCTGACCATTCGACTGCGGGTGAAAAGCAGAAGAGAAGGACAGCCGAACCCCCAGGCGAGAACAGAAAGCCTTCCAGAACCTGGACACAAACTGCGTGCCTCTATCGGAAACAATATCAGAGGGAATGCCGTGCAATTTAACAATATGGTCGACAAAAGCTTGCGCCAACGTTTTAGCATTGGGTAAACCAGGGAAAGGTACGAAATGAGCCATCTTGCTAAAACGGTCCACCACCACCAGGATCACCGACTTCCCCGAGGAACGAGGAAGATCCGTGATAAAGTCCATGGACAGGTGTGTCCAAGGACGGGAAGGTATGGGTAACAGGAGAAGGGAACCTGAAGGCCGTGAACGAGGGACCTTAGCGCGAGCGCACGTCTCACAAGCAGCCACAAAACCCTCCACCGATTTACGAAGAGCCGGCCACCAAAATCTCAGAGCAATGAGATCTACCGTGGCTCTACGCCCGGGGTGACCAGCAAGAACCGTATCATGATGCTCCTTAAAGAGTTTGTGACGTAGCTCAGGAGGCACGAACAACTTCCCAGAAGGACAACGGGCAGGTGCCTCAGTCTGGGCAGCCTGGACCTCGGCCTCCAAATCCGAATATAGAGCAGAAACAATTACCCCCTCCGCCAAAATGGGACCCGGGTCCTCGGAGTTTCCTCCTCCCGGAAAACAGCGAGAGAGAGCATCAGCCTTCACATTTTTGATCCCAGGGCGGAATGTAACAACAAAATTGAATCTGGAGAAGAACAGAGACCATCTCTGTCTCCGAGACCAGCCTGTCTCGGATTCATACGCCTGGCCGACTCCAAGTATGCCAGATTCTTATGGTCGGTAAAAACGGTGATAGGGTGCCTGGCCCCCTCCAACCAATGGCGCCATTCCTCGAAAGCCAACTTGATGGCCAACAACTCCCTATCTCCCACATCATAGTTTCTCTCTGCCGGGGAGAGTTTTTTAGAGAAAAAGGCACAGGGTCGCCATTTGGCAGGAGAAGGGCCCTGGGACAAAACCGCACCCACACCCACCTAGGAAACATCCACCTCAACAATAAAAGGTAAGGAAACATCGGGATGCACCAAGACGGGAGCAGACGCAAAACTCTCTTTAATCTTAGAAAAGGCTGCAAGCGCCTCCTCCGACCAAGAGGAAAAATCCGCCCCCTTTTTTGTCATGTCAGTAAGGGGTTTGACAACAGAGGAATAATTCAAAATGAACTTTCTGTAATAGTTCGCAAAACCCAGAAAGCGCATCAATGCCTTCTGATTCTCAGGAAGCTCCCACTCAAGTACCGCACGGACCTTCTCCGGATCCATGCGAAAACCAGAAGCAGAGAGGAGAAAACCCAGAAATTGAATCTCCGATACCATAAAAAGACATTTCTCCAGCTTGGCGTACAATTTATTTTCCCGCAGAATCTGCAGAACCTGAAAAATATGATCCTGATGGGTCTGAACATCAGGGGAAAAAAATCAAAATATCATCAAGATACACCAATACAAATTTCCCCATTAAATGGTAGAAAATACTATTAACAAAATGCTGAAAGACGGCCGGAGCATTCATCAGGCCGAAAGGCATAACGAGATTCTCGAAATGCCCGTTAGGGGTATTAAAGGCCGTTTTCCATTCATCCCCCTCTCTGACCCTGACCAGGTTGTACGCACCTCTCAAATTCAATTTGGAAAACACCTTGGCCCCAACAATTTGGTTGAAGAGGTCCGGGATCAGAGGAAGGGGATAGGGATCGCGAATCGTGATACGGTTCAGCTCCCTAAAATCTAGGCAAGGTCTCAGAGAGCCATCTTTTTTTTTAACAAAAAAAAACCCGCGGCCACAGGTGACTTTGAGGGACGAATATGCCCCTTCTCGAGACTCTCGGAGATATAAGTTCGCATTGCGATTCTTTCCGGTTGTGAGAGATTGTAGAGGCGTGCTTTTGGTAGCTTGGCGCCGGGAATGAGGTTAATGGGACAGTCAAACTCCCGGTGAGGAGGTAGCTCCTGAACACCGCTCTCGGAAAACACGTCCGAGAAATCAGAGAGAAATGATGGCACAGTTTTAGTAGACACCTCTGCAAAAGTCGCTGTGAGACAATTCTCTCTACAAAAGTCACTCCACTCATTTATTTGCCTTCCTTGCCAATCAATAGTGGGGTTATGTCTAGTGAGCCAGGGTAACCCCAAAACTAGAGGAGAAGGCAATCCGTTAAGGACAAAACAAGATATATCCTCCACATGAGTGTCACCTACAGCTAGCCGGATATTGTGAACAATGCCCTTCAGAGATCTCTGTCAGAGTGGAGCAGAGTCAATAGCAAAAACAGGTATATCCTTTTCTAATGTGCAAACCTGAAAACCATGCATGGCTACAAATTGAGTGTCAATAAGATTGACGGCCGCTCCACTATCGACAAAAATCTCACAAGAAATGACTTTGCTCTCTAGCGCCACCCTGGCAGACAGGAGAAAACGGGAACTGCAGGTCAGAGGAAAAGCATCAATTCCTACATCAACTTTGCCCAAAGTAGCAGATGAAGCAGAATTTGATGATTTACCTTTTGAGGTTTTTCTCTTATTATCGCTCTTAGTACAGTTCAAGAATCTCCTAGACGGACAAACATTTGCCAAATGACCTATGCCCCCACAACAAAAACACACCATACTCTGAGGACTAAATCCTCTTTTATCAGGGGCAAGTCGACCTAACTGCATGGGCTCCTCCTCAGAGGGGAGCGAGACAGGATGAGGCCCCTGCACACTGAATGAGTCCGCACCACTGCCCCTAGACTGACAATGGCTGGACAGAGAGGTCTCGTTTCTTTCTCTTAGACGCCTGTCAAGGCGTACCGCCAATGACATGGCAGACTCTAAGGACATTGGTCTCTCATGGAAAGCAAACGCATCTTTCAATCTCTCTGAGAGACCATGACAGAACTGACTCCGGAGTGCAGCATCATTCCAACCTGAATCAGCTGCCCATCTCCGAAATTCAGAACAATAAAGCTCCGCAGACAGTTTGTTCTGGCATAAAACACGTAAGTTAGATTCGGCCAGAGCAACACGATCCGGGTCATCATAAATCTGCCCCAGGGCCACAAAAAATCTTTCCACGGATCGAAGGGAGGGATCCCCTGATGGCAGCGAAAAAGCCCAAGTCTGAGCATTACCCCTGAGCAGGGAGATGACAATCCTCACCCTCCTTACCAGAGGAGTGGGGACACAAGCAAAAATGGAGTTTGCATGCCTCTCTGAAGCGAACAAAATTCTCACTGCCCCCGGAGAACGTTTCCGGAAGTGAGACCTTTGGCTCGCAACAGACTCCATGAGCCGGAGCAGAGCCCAATGCTTGAAGCTGAGTGATAGATTGACGGAGATCCGCTACTTCCAAAGAAAGACCCTGCATGCGGTCAACCAGGCCAGAAAGCGGATCCATGTAAAAAAAGGACGGTTTTGGTGGATTATAATGTCACGGCTGTATGTGAGCAACAATAGTCTACACAGTAAAAGAGCTACTGACCGGACCCAAACTAGGGAGGATAAAGGGTGACCCCTGTCAGACCCTCAAAGCTCTCCCTATGCTGCTAAAGCACATGCCCGGATCCAAATGGCGGAACGAGGCATGCCCACGTACCTAGGACTGATGACCACTGTAACCCCTACAATAGTGGAAGGGGCACGGCCACCGGTGCCCTACTCAGTATATGGAGGGAACCGTGGCCACCTCAGATCCAGTCAGAAAATTATCAGGTACACAACATTGTCTGTACACTTAGCTGAAGGTGTTGCAGCCGCAGAGAAGACGGATCCAAGGACAGCTGGCAATATCCGGAGTGCTTGCTGCAGCAGAACACAGGTCCAGTGAACTGATAGCTACAAGTGAAGATACTAAAGCAAGAGCTACAACTGAAATGAGAACTATAATCCACGCCCTACAATAGGAGGAGGGGTGATATAAAGAGAGGGAAATCAAACTCATGAGGAACAGCTGGGAGGAAGGAAACCAAAAGTAAACAGAGAAGTGAGAACTCCTCCCAGCTCTAGTAGTGACATCATCACAGGGGTGGAGAAACAGAGCTGTGAGAACGTCCCAAAGCTCTGGTAGTGACATTAATTTAATGATGAATAAACGGCTCCAGCTGATGACACCTATAAAAAGAATAAAAGATCGATATTGGCGCATTCACATAAGTAACCTGAATCAGAACTCCCTTTAACCCCTTAAGGACTCAGCATGCCGTTCTGAGATTGTTTTTTCGTCACATATTGTACTTCATGACACTGCTAAAATTGGGTCAAAAAAGTTAATTTTTTTACATAAAAAAATATAATGCTTACCAAAAATTTTGAAAAATTCGCAAATTTCAAAGTTTCAGTTTCTCTACTTCTGTAATACATAGTAATACCCCCAAAAATTGTGATGACTTTACATTCCCCATATGTCTACTTCATGTTTGTAGCATTTTGGGAACAATATTTTATTTTTTGGGGATGTTACAAGGCTTAGAAGTTTAGGAGCATATTTTGAAATTTTTCTGAAATCTTCAAAATCCCACTTTTTATGGACCAGTTCAGGTTTGAAGTCATATTGTGAGGCTTAGATAATAGAAACCTCCCCCAAAAAAAACATTCTAGAAACTACACCCCTCAATGTATTCAAAACAGTTTTTTCAAGCTTTATTAACCCTTTAGGTCTTCCACAAGAGTTAATGGCAGATTGAGAAACGATTTTGAAATTTCAATTTTTTGGAAAATTTTCCAATATAATCAATTTTTTCCAGGAGTAAAACAAGGGTTAACTGCCAAACAAAACTAAATATGAGTTGCCCTGATTCTGTAGTTTGCAAAAACACCCCATATGTGGTCGTAAACTACTGTTTGGCCAAACGGAAGCCCATAGAAGGAGGGGAACACCATATGGGTTTTGGAAGGCAGATTTTGCAGGACTGGTTTTGATTATACCATGTCCCATTTGAAGCCCCTGTTTCACCCCTAGAATAAAAATTTCAGTGACTCCATCTAAGTGACTCCATCTAAGAGAGTACACCCCTCAAGGTTAATGGCAGAGGGAGAAACAATTTTGAAATTTCTATTTTTTGGAAAATTTTCCATTTTAACCCTTACTTTATTACTGGAAAAAATGGGTTAACAGCCAAACAAAACTCAAAATGGGTTGTCCTGATTCTGTAGTTTGCAGAAACACCCCATATGTGGTCGTCAACTAGTATTTGGCTAAACGGCAGGACATAGAAGAAGGGGAACGTCATATGGTTTTTGGAAGGCAGATTTTTCTGGACTGGTTTATTTACACCATGTACACTTTCAAGCCCCCTGATGCACCCCTAGAGTAGAAACTCCATAAAAATGACCCCTTCTAGGAAACTACGGGATAAGGTGGTTGTTGTTTTGGGACTATTTTAGGGGTAAATATGATTTTTTGTTGCTCTATATTACTCTTTTTTGAGGCAATGTAACAAAAAAATTAAATTCTAAAATTGTTTCTAAATTCGCTATTTAGTTTTGTGGGCAAATGAGTATTAGGCAAATGAGTATTTTGACCACATCATCCTCTTTATGCATGTTGTCTTACTCCAAGCTGTATAGGCTCGAAAGCCTACTACCAATTAAGCATATTAGGTGATGTGCATCTCTGTAATGAGAAGGGGTGTGGTCTAATGACATCAACACCCTATATTAGGTGTGCATAATTATTAGGCAACTTCCTTTCCTTTGGCAAAATGGGTCAAAAGAAGGACTTGACAGGCTCAGAAAAGTCAAAAATAGTGAGATATCTTGCAGAGGGATGCAGCACTCTTAAAATTGCAAAGCTTCTGAAGCGTGATCATCGAACAATCAAGCGTTTCATTCAAAATAGTCAACAGGGTCGCAAGAAGCGTGTGGAAAAACCAAGGCGCAAAATAACTGCCCATGAACTGAGAAAAGTCAAGCGTGCACCTGCCAAGATGTCACTTGCCACCAGTTTGGCCATATTTCAGAGCTGCAACATCACTGGAGTGCCCAAAAGCACAAGGTGTGCAATACTCAGAGACATGGCCAAGGTAAGAAAGGCTGAAAGACGACCACCACTGAACAAGACACACAAGCTGAAACGTCAAGACTGGGCCAAGAAATATCTCAAGACTGATTTTTCTAAGGTTTTATGGACTGATGAAATGAGAGTGAGTCTTGATGGGCCAGATGGATGGGCCCGTGGCTGGATTGGTAAAGGGCAGAGAGCTCCAGTCCGACTCAGACGCCAGCAAGGTGGAGGTGGAGTACTGGTTTGGGCTGGTATCATCAAAGATGAGCTTGTGGGGCCTTTTCGGGTTGAGGATGGAGTCAAGCTCAACTCCCAGTCCTACTGCCAGTTTCTGGAAGACACCTTCTTCAAGCAGTGGTACAGGAAGAAGTCTGCATCCTTCAAGAAAAACATGATTTTCATGCAGGACAATGCTCCATCACACGCGTCCAAGTACTCCACAGCGTGGCTGGCAGGAAAGGGTATAAAAGAAGAAAATCGAATGACATGGCCTCCTTGTTCACCTGATCTGAACCCCATTGAGAACCTGTGGTCCATCATCAAATGTGAGATTTACAAGGAGGGAAAACAGTACACCTCTCTGAACAGTGTCTGGGAGGCTGTGGTTGCTGCTGCACGCAATTTTGATGGTGAACAGATCAAAACACTGACAGAATCCATGGATGGCAGGCTTTTGAGTGTCCTTGCAAAGAAAGGTGGCTATATTGGTCACTGATTTGTTTTTGTTTTGTTTTTGAATGTCAGAAATGTATATTTGTGAATGTTGAGATGTTATATTGGTTTCACTGGTAAAAATAAATAATTGAAATGGGTATATATTTGTTTTATGTTAAGTTTCCTAATAATTATGCACAGTAATAGTCACCTGCACACACAGCTATCCCCCTAAAGTAGCTAAAACTAAAAACAAACTAAAAACTACTTCCAAAAATATTCAGCTTTGATATTAATGAGTTTTTTGGGTTCATTGAGAACATGGTTGTTGTTCAATAATAAAATTAATCCTCAAAAATACAACTTGCCTAATAATTCTGCACTCCCTGTAAAGGGTTAACATAGTTTGTAAAGTAACTTTTGAATACCTTGAGGGGTGTAGTTTCTTAGATGGGGTCACTTTTTTGGAGTTTCTAGTCTAGGCTACATCAGGGGGGCAAAACTGTCCATCAAAATCTGCCTTCCAGAAACCATATGGAGTTCCCTTCGTTCTATGCCCTGCCGTGTGGCTATATAGCCATTTACGACCACATATGGGGTGTTTCTGCAAACTACAGAATCGGGGCAATAAATATTTTGTTTTGTTTGGCTGTTAACCCTTGCTTTATTACCGGCAAAAAGGATTCAAATGGAAATTTTGCCCAAAAATGGGTGTTTTGGCACCGTTTTTTTTTTATATTTTTAACACCGTTCATCCGAGGAGTTTGGTCAAAAGTTTTTTGTAGCGACTACTTTTACGCACGCGACGATGCCCAATATGTATGGCTCTCAGACTTTGGAGACACTAAGCAGGCATCCTAAAACTGCGGCCCTCCAGATGTTGTAAAACTACAATTCCCACCATGCCCTGCTGGTGGCTGTAGGTTGTCTGGACATGCTGGGAGTTATAGTTTTACAACTTTTGGAGGGCCGCAGTTTGAGGATGCCTGCACTAAAACTTATACTGTTTGGGGAAAAAAATGTATTTCCGTGTCTCCAAAGTCTGAGAACCATAGTTTTTTATGTTCTCTAGTGGACTGTTGGGTATTATAAAAATTTAGTACTCCATGGAAGTGTGATACTCCCTGAAGCAATCGATAACGCAGAGGCCCGGATGATCGGGGCACGTGTCACACTGAGTGGTGGTGTCCTTCCGTATCCCCCTCCTGCGACACACTCTGCACTTTTTTTGGGTTCGTCCCTTCTTTCCAGTATGGGGGACCACACCTGGAAAGTGTTGGCCAGGGACGATCCGGGCGCCTCCAGTTCCCGAGGTACTCCGGCCTGCTCTTTCCCGGTCCGAAAAGATCAGGTCCTTGAGGACTGCCTCATAGAACTGGAGGAATGTCCCTGTGCTGCCAGCGATTCGGGATAGTACAAAAGAGTTGTACATGGCAACCTGCACCAAGTAGACCGCAACTTTTTTGTACCATGCCCGGGTTTTGCGCATGGCATTATATGGCTTGAGGACTTGATCAGAGAGATCAACTCCTCCCATATACCGATTGTAGTCAACGATACAATCAGGCTTTAGGACCGTTGCCGTGGTACCTCGCACAGAGACGGGGGTGGTGCTGTTACCGTGGATTGTGGACAGTACAAGGACATCCATCTTGTCCTTATACCTGACCCCAGCAACAGGTTTCCACTGGTAAGTGCACGGGTCTCACCCCTGGGGATAGGTACCTGGAGGGGGTAGGCAGGGAGGCCGCGTTGATTTTTCCGCACGGTCCCACAAGCGAACGTGGATCTGGCGGCAAGGGACCTGAACAAGGGAATGCTGGTATAAAAGTTATCCACGTACAAGTGGTAACCGTTATCCAGCAGTGGGTACATAAGGTCCCACACGAGTTTCCCGGTAACACCCAGAGTGGGGGGACAAGTGGCAGGGGGGGGTCTGGGGTCTGATAGATGGATCAAAGAAAGTTTTGAATAAAAGTGCTTTATTTTATTTTTTTCCTAGCTAACTTTTCCCTTCTTTCCCTGCCTAACGGTGCCTCTCCCTCACTGTCCCTAACCTACCTGGGTGGCGATGGGTGCAGGAGGGTGATGGATGGCGATTAGGGGGGACTCAGGAGCTGGTGCTGGACGATGCTGCCGGGTGCTCGTGCAGAACAGGAAGAGGAGGGGAGAGAGGAGCGCAGGAAGTTTGAATCTCGCGCCTCTCTCCCCTGCACCAATCAGCACCCTGGACAGCAGTGTTCAGCACCAGGTCCAGCACCGCCTCTGCAAATCTTCGGACTGCGATTGGTGGTGTATAATTACACCACCGATCGCAGTCTTTTTCCGGTTCATTGGGTCACAGGACACCCTAATGGACCGGAAACGCAGAAAACCGCAGGTCTGAATTGACCTGCGGTTTTCTGCAATCGCCGATACGGGGTGGTCAAATTACCCCTCCTGCGTTGTTATGGGATGCCGGCTGAATGATTTCAGCCGGCATCCCGTTGCGATTAACCCCCGCGGCGCCAGAATCCCTATTTAAAGTTAGGACGTACCGGTACGCCCTGAGTCCTTAAGGACTCGGGAAATAGGGTTTACTGGTACGCCCTGCGTCCTTAAGGGGTTAAGTCAAATGTTGCGATGCTATCAAATGGGGTAAAGGCGCTCATAATTGAGTGGACTATGGTTTTATATTAATTTGGTTTGGTTTTATGATGAATTAAATTTTTGGTAACATGTTAGCATTGCGGCCGATTACCACTAATAACTATTAATAAACAAAATAAATTAACAATTTTGCTTGTATTCATTTATTAATATAAATAATATACTTACCTATAGTTGGTCATAGTATACCTTATACATAGGCCTTATGACACCATGCATTGACAAGTCTTTGTCTGTCTATAGTGACTATTATATAGTGACTATTATATAGAAAGAACCATCTAAAAAACTTTTGGTGTAAATACCTGAAAAAGCTAAATTTTTTAATTGAATCTGCATTTTAAGACCAATTTCAGACTAGCGCTTAGCATCCAGAAGGCTGTTCCAGCAGGGAATAGCCTGCTGGATCTCTGCATTCCAGCCTTTCTGGAAGCTTAAACATCACTGGCCGGCCCTATTAACTATAATGGGGAGCAGTGGCGTTCTCTGCCAGTCCCCATTATAGTTAATGAGGCTGGGCGGCGACGTTGTCCCTGCCAGATACTAAGTGTTAATGTGAAACTAGACTAAATCCAGTCTTTTATTTAATTAAATTTTAATTAAATATATTTTTAAATACATAATTTTGTACTGAGTCGTTGTCTGGGCTAAAGATATTGATGACCTATACCCAGGATAGGTATTCAATAAAATATTGGTGGGGTTCTGACGCTCAGCACCCTCCATTGATAAGCTGTTTTGGGCAACCGTGGCACGTAGATGGAAGCAGATAGCTCCATATACTGTGTAGTGGCTGAGCCAGGGCACTGCAGCTCAGCTCCTATTAACCCCTTCCAGACCCTGCAATTTGCCTTTTTTTTAATTTATTTTTTTCATTTTATTTTTTACTACTTCCCCCTCAGAGCCATAGCTTTTTCAGTTTTCCATTCACATACCCATATGAGCTTTGCTTTTTGTGTTGCAAGTTTCAATTTCTAATGGCACCATTTAATATTGCATAAGGATATAGATGTAGTGGGAAGCTGGAAAAAAAATACCAAATGTGATGGAATTGTAAAGGCTGAAATGAAAAAAATACATATTTTGTATTTTATTTTATAATTTTAGACATTTTTATAAAAAAAATTTATTATTTTTTTATTTTTCAAAAATATTTCTAAAAATGTATTAACTAATTTACACCACCATTAAGGGACTTTGGATTGGAGTTTATATCCCAGAACAGCCATTGTAGCAGACACTGTCATTTCAGTACAGTGTATTACAGCTGACACTTGTAGTTTATAGTGCTGGCACAGTTCCTGTGCCTTTACCATCCATGTGATGTACAGTACATGTCTGGCATTTTGCAGAACATAGCGGCATAACTTGTCGCCAAAGGGTTACATACTGAATGCTTTTCACCACATCTTTGTTCTGGAGATGTACAGGAGATGGTCAGTAGGAAAAACAGTATGTAAATTAACTATCCTCTAGAATCAATAAATCATATTTTCACCAAATGAATATCTGGTGGGGATAATATGAAATAGTTTTGTTGCTTCTGGAGGACTGCTAATTTTCAAACTCAACTTTACAAAGATCTGGTTGTTTACAACTGCATTGATCCACAGCTATGCAATGTTCCAATGCTAGAAGGGTTAAATGTGTGGAAATATTGTATTGTATGTTTCCTGTTCCTAGGCTGCAAAGGCTAATTGGCCATAGAGAATCATATGCTAGGTAGGATTGCTTACAAACTCCCCGTAGGGAGTGGATTAGATTGGCTGATATAATCCGTTGTGAGAAGTCAGTAAGAGGGGAAAGAGCTAGAAGAAGTCCTATGAAAAAAAAATGATCCAGTTAGCTTGAGACAAAGACACCAACCAAGCTTTTGGAGTGTATCAGCCTGTGTGAGAAGAGGTGACTAAAGACTGTGGAGTCAAATCTAAATCTAGCTGTTAGGCTCCTTAGCACTTTGTCTAGGAGAACTGAAACTCTGGCATACTTGGGAGACAGACTGGCCATCTGTATAAAGAAACTACATCCCGCAGAGGAAACCTGTATGAATGTTTACTCTGAGTGCGACAACTTGTAAAAGGAACAGATCTTGTCAGAGAGGAGGGCTGCTGGTCCATACATTATCTGTTCTGTGACAACTACAGTGTTTGCATATATTTGCATTTTGCTGGCACTTTTAGTAAATAACTGTTGTGTATCACAATCTGGCCTCATCCTTGCATGCACAAACACCTGCATTGCTACAGTATCACATTGCCTGTCAATGCTAGTCCTATCTATCAGACATCCCCCACTACACACTAAAATCAAGGGCACCCAGAACCACCACCAGGTAGGAGATTGTCACCAGGGTGAAAAAAGAGTGCACCCCTGCATTCACTGTGCACCAGCCCAAGGGAGCACTGCGGCTGCAGCCTGCGACCACCACTCCCATCCTCTCCACCTTCACATTTCACCACTTTTTCTACACTCCTTACTACTATAACAATGCAAGTTGTTTGAAAGCATAAAGAACCTGAGTTCACCTATAGCAGTCACTGGTGTTAAGGGAATCGAAGTTCAGGGAAAATTTGATTGGCCGCAAAGCCAAATTTACTTATGCTTTTGTAACAAATCAATTTTCCCTGAAATGGCGTTAAAAAGGAAAAATCATCCTCACCTGATCCATTTGCACTCAAAGAGTCCTCCGTGGCCATATCGATTGAAGATCCCACGGGAAATCTCACGTGCAAAGACGTATGACGTCACCAGGCACCGTGCGATATTTCGCACTGAATCTGCAAGCAATATGGCCACAGTGGGCTCTTTGTGATCAAATGGATAAGGTGAGTATTTATTTATTTTTTAACAGATAAAATCCTGACAGCCCCCAATGTTAATCTCAGATGCCACGATCAGAGCTGAATGCGGCATCTGAGGGGTTCAATGACGAGGGGTGGCGAAATTTCCATTCCCTGTCATTGCGCCCGCTACTCACAAACAAATTCTCTTCATGACAAAGTGATTCATCATGAAGCAAATTTGGTTGTGAACTTCGCTCATCTCTAGCAGTCACTTTTGCCAAGTCCTAACTATGGCTGATGGCACTCATTTACCACCAGGACTTGAATAGAGCAGAATTACTTAACAACCAGAAGATCATTAAAAAGATATACTAAGCACATATCAGGTTAAGAGGCAACAAATACAGAATAATAAACTCACCAATAGTGTTGAGCGCGAAAATTCAAATTACGAATATTTATTGCAAATATTGCAACTTTGAGAATTTGTGAATATTTCCAATATAGTGCTATATATTCCTTTTTTCGATTATTCGTCTTTTTTTTTTACTCGAAAAATCTGCAATGTAATGATCGCGTAATATGCGAATATTACGCAATCAATACAGGCGTGGTTCAAAAAGGAATATATAGCACTATATTGAATATACAATAGTGCTATATATTAGTTTTTTAGAATATTCGTCATTTTTTTTTCTATCTAAAGTCATAATTCCTCCCTGCTTAAGTTGCTTGATAAGCAACTTAAGCATGGAGGAATCATAACTTCAGATGGAAAAAAATGCAGAATATTCTAAAAAATGAATATATAGCACTATATTCTATAATGTTATATATTCCTTTTTGACCCACGGCCTGTATTGATAGCGTAATATTCGCATATTACGCGATCATTACATTGCCAATTTTTCGAGTAAAAAAGTAGAATATAACGAATATTCGAATCCGTGAATATTCGATGAATATTCTACAAAATATTCGTGAAATATCGCAAATTCGAATATGACCCTGCCGCTCATCACTACTCCCCAATAGATGACAGAAAACTGGATAAGGATGGAAAGTGATGAGGAAGATGGAGTCTGGCAATGGAACAGTTAGCAGATGTAAATGGCGTATAGGTGGAAAGTGATAAATGTAAATAAAATAAATCAAATCTAGCAGATACTGACCCTCAACTGCTATTAACCATTGAAAATTCAAAACCCAAACAGCAAACAAAAAGTTAAACCCACTGCAAACACAGCTAAAATGCAGACAACAATAAGACCATGAAGCCACAAATCCCAGGATTCATTGAACCAGCGCTAAATTAGGACTGCAAAATAACTAGACAGATCTATCACTATACCTAGCAAAGAGGCACAGAAAATAAAGGTATTTAAAGGCATAAGGGTGCCAAATTTTTGCAACGGAAGAGCAGTTCCTTACATCTAAATTAGGCTAATAGAAATCTACAGTATATGTTTGCCGCACAAACAACCTCATTTAGAAAAATGAAAATTATTTTCATTCACAGTAATTTCTATAACAAAATCTGCCATGTGTGAAGACACCCTAACCATAAAATAGCATTCCCAGCAAACACCAGACTAAGTATAGCAACTGCCTCAAAAAAGTTAATAAGAAACAGGGAATAAATCACTGTTAGGCCTCATGCACACAACCGTTTTTTTTTTAAGGTCCGCAAAAACGGGGTCCGTAGGTCCGTGATCCGTGACCGTTTTTTCGTCCGTGTTGTTTTGGTGTCCGCCTGGCCGTGCGGAGCCAAACGGATCCGTCCTGAATTACAATGCAAGTCAATGGGGACGGATCCGTTTGACGTTGACACAATATGGTGCAATTGCAAACGGATCCGTCCCCCATTGACTTTCAATGTAAAGTCAGGAGTCCCTTTTATACCATCGGATTGAAGTTTTCTCCAATCCGATGGTATATTTTAACTTGAAGTGTCCCCATCACCATCGGAACGCCTATATGTTAGAATATACCATCGGATTTGAGTTAGATCGTGAAACTCAGATCCGACAGTATATTCTAACACAGAGGCGTTCCCTTGGTGAAGGGGACGCTTCAGGTTAGAATATACTAAAATAACTGTGTACATGACTGCCGCCTGCTGCCTGGCAGGTGCTGCGGGGTAGCAGGGGGCAGACCCCCCCCTCCCCCTCCCTGTATTTAACTCATTGGTGGCCAGTGCGGCCCCCCTCCCTCCCCTGTATTTAACTCATTGTAACTCATTGGTGGCCAGTGCGGCCCCCCTCCCTCCCTTGTATTTAACACATTGGTGGCCAGTGCGGCCCCCCTCCCTCCCCTGTATTTAACTCATTGTAACTCATTGGTGGCCAGTGCGGCCCCCCTCCCTCCCTTGTATTTAACACATTGGTGGCCAGTGCGGCCGGCCCCCCCTCCCTCCCCTGTAGTTAACACATTAGTGGCCAGTGCGGCCGGCCCCCCCTCCCCTGTAGTTAACACATTGGTGGCCAGTGCGGCCGGCCCCCCCTCCCTCCCTCCCCTGTAGTACTGTAGATTCATTGGTGGCCAGTGGGCCCCCCCTCCCTCCCCCTCCTAATTAAAATCTCCCCCCTATCATTGGTGGCAGCGGAGAGTACCGATCGGAGTCCCAGTTTAATCGCTGGGGCTCCGATCGGTAACCATGGCAACCAGGACGCTACTGCAGTCCTGGTTGCCATGGTTACTTAGCAATTTTTAGAAGCATTATACTTACCTGCGAGCTGCGATGTCTGTGACCGGCCGGGCGCTCCTCCTACTGGTAAGTGAAAGGTCTGTGCGGCGCATTGCTTATAGCACAGACCTGTCACTTACCAGTAGGAGGAGCGCCTGGCCGGTCACAGACATCGCAGCTCGCAGGTAAGTATAATGCTTCTAAAAATTGCTAAGTAACCATGGCAACCAGGACTGCAGTAGCGTTCTGGTTGCCATGGTTACCGATCGGAGCCCCAGCGATTAAACTGGGACTCCGATCGGTACTCTCCGCTGCCACCAATGATAGGGGGAGATTTTAATTAGGAGGAGGGGGAGGGAGGGGGGCCCACTGGCCACCAATGAATCTACAGTACTACAGGGGAGGGAGGGGGGGCCGGCCGCACTGGCCACCAATGTGTTAACTACAGGGGAGGGAGGGGCCGGCCGCACTGGCCACCAATGTGTTAAATACAAGGGAGGGAGGGGGGCCCACTAGCCACCAATGAATTTAAAACTGGGGAGGGAGGGGGGGTGCCCCCTCCTGCCTGGCAGCACATGATCTCTTACAGGGGGCTATGATACGCACAATTAACCCCTTAGGTGCAGCAAAAAAAAAGCTTTTATGCTGACGGATCTGCGATCCGTCTGTGTGAAAGTAGCCTACGGCCACGGACGCAGATGCCAATCTTGTGTGCATCCGTGATTTTTCACGGACCCATTGACTTGAATGGGTCCGTGAACCGTTGTCCGTCAAAAAAATAGGACAGGTCATATTTTTTTGACGGACAGGAAACACGGATCACGGATGCGGCTGCAAAACGGTGCATTTTCCGATTTTTCCACGGACCCATTGAAAGTCAATGGGTCCACGAAAAAAAAACGGAAAATGGCACAACGGCCACGGATACACACAACGGTTGTGTGCATGAGGCCTTACTCATAACAACTACCCTATACAGAAATTGTTTCTCCTTCATATACTGTGGGCATATAGTTGTATACTTATGGGTTATACATTTAATGGCATTAAAGTCCTGCCCCAGGAACACCCCAAACCAACCGTGACCACCCACCTATAGGCAGGGCTTACACAAAACCCACTTTGAATTTGCTAGGACCTTCTCTCAAAATTAGGGACAGTCCCTGCTAATTTGGGAGTGTTGGTAACTCTTCAGTGGCAAAATTGAAACAAGCACACCAAGAGGATGTGAATGGAGTCTTGGCCGGTACTTAATAACATAGAGACAAATGTAGTCTTGGGGAGACAAATATATAGGTTAAAAATCTGTACAGAGCATGACATTTTCAATTTACATCTTCTTAATTACAATCTTCAAAATACAGCTTGGGAAAATCATTTAACGTGCATTTCAAATTTTCATTCAAAGCAGAAAGAAAATAAATATTGTCAAAAGATCTATGATATTAATACCATGCACAAGTGTGAATACTATGAACACCTGCAATCCTGTTAACTCTTCCTATAGTATTACTATACTCAACTAAATCAAGTGATTATCATAAAAATAATTATAAACTAAATTGGATAAATATTGTTTTGATCATAGTGTTTGATCTGGAATCTTTTCTGCTTATAGAGTGTGTTTCATTAAAACCAGTTTATTTTCTGATTTACATATTTATTTAGCTTACACCAATGTTTCCCAGACATCAACTGCCCCATATTGCACATTTTATGAACTGGACATTATGTCCATAAAAAGTATGTAATAATTAACCACTAATCTCTATCTATTAAACCTATCTTGAAAATGTTTGAATTGAACAGTGGGCTGAGAATCTATAACAATGTTAAACTAGCTCTACAAACTCTGTGCAATGTTTTGCTGCCACCTAATGCTTTACAAGCAAAAGAAGCTGTTTAAGGAGAACACAATAATTTACTACTTTAATTTTCCTTGCTGTTCTGATATGAATAATACCATATAAATGTTACTACATGAAAACAATATATACTTAGATAAAATATGTCTTACAACATTTCTAAAACGTAATTTGAAGCTTTATTGTTTTACTTTCATACTTAAAGGGCAATTTCACTTTACTGAAATAACATTAATAGACTTAGGGAATATTCACAAGACTTGCTTGGAATGTTACATGATGATGTGATTTCACCACGCTGGGAGCATCAGTTCCTACTGCCTCTAGTGTGGAGGGAGTGTTCCTGCACATGTAATTGGTCATGTGAGTATTTTATTTTTTCAACTCCTAAAAGGTCCTTTTTGTCTAGTGTACCCATTTCTAACTGCTGTTAGATGGGTGCACTTCTGTCTAAACAGCCGCTAAAAACGGGGCTATTCATTTCAATGCAGTCCATGGCCAAAAATAGGACATGGCTGTTAGAAACACGGTGATGTGAATAGCCCCACAGACCACTTGTATTCTAAAAACGGCCATCAAACGGCTGTTTTTCACTGTAGTTTGAATGCTGTCCCTTGTCAAAGTGCAGATGACACAGCAGATGTAGAAAGCAAAGCCTCTAGGTGTCACTCAATGCCCCCGTTGCTCTTAAAAGGCTCATTAAAATGTTTTTCTCAGCAATGCGGGCACATATGAACATGGGACCAACACAAATGTCTTCAACTGCCAAGCGCACATGTAACAGGTCAGCCAGTTTCATATGTACAAATCTGCTGAAAGATGCCCCTTAATATCCATAGAAGTCTAAGACTGTGAGTTGCTCAGCTTGGGAACCATGAATTCACTTTCACTGTGTGCTTACATTACAGTGTTCATGTAGACAGCTACAGACTTACAGAGCTATGTGCATAGAGATCAATACACATATGTTAGCTTTACAACTGTGCATGGCAACTATTGCAGTTAATTGCATGATTTTCCTATTTTATGACGTAAAGTCATGATTTTATGAAAGACACGGAGGCGAGTATTGCTTTCCCTTTCTTTACTGTCCACCAATAGCAGCAAAGAACAAAATATAAAGAAAAAAGGTAACCATAGTAACAGGCCCCTCCCCACCCTAATCCAGTATAATAATCCCAACGTCCTTAGGCTCTTCCTCTTTCTTTGGCGCGATGCCAGCAACTCAATGCTAGGAACTCCAGACATTCTTCATTATTCACCGAACTTTCGAATTCATGGAACTGGAAAACACTGCCTCAAACTGGCGAACTCGGTAACTGTAGCCATCCAACTCAGCAACTGTACCCAACTATTAGGGTCCTGACTGCCATGATGAATCACCCTGAAAAATAAGAGACGGGAGATTTGGAATTACACCCGATTCGGGCGAACATCCCTGTGGATAAAGATACTTAATTAAATGAATTAATCAACACAAGGGACAAACAATATCTCTGAAACAAAGAGTCTAAAGGATAAATATCTCTGACACAAAGAGCCTAACAGAAAATAACACTGAGACAAAAATAAACGGGTGGGTAAGGGCGGGGCAATACTTTCCTCCGTGCCTTTCATAAAATCATGACTTTACGTCATAAAATAGGAAAATCATGCAATTTTATTTCAAGACACGGAGGCTCCTATTGTGAGTTCAAAGCTGTTCCATCACAGACGAGAAGGCGTGTTGAGGTGCACGAAAGTAGAATTCCCTGAAGGTAGATACCCTGGACCATTTCGCCAACCCTTATGACATCCTCCAGTTTCGCTCCCGCTACCACCATGGAGGTAGCGGCCGCCCTTCTAGTGGAGTGAGCCGTGAATACCGCAGGGTCCACTCCTGCCAAGGAGAGGACCCACTTAACCCAACGAGCCAGCATGGTGCTGGAGACGGGCATGAATGTATGACGGAAAGAAAGAAAAAGTTGGGGAGAAGCTGGGGAGCGATGAGACAAAGTACGAGCCTCGTACTCTTTGATGCAAGCCACCGGACAGAGCGTCGGGCTGAAGGGAACGTGGGATAATGTACCATCCTGATATGCGTCTTGGTGCGACGAGTGATGTTGAAAGTGACGCCCTCTGGCGTGAAAGAACGGGCGTCGTAATCCAGAGCTCTGACATCAGATACTCTCTTGCAAGAAATGAGGCATAGAAGAGTAACAAGTTTGGCAGATAACTGACGCAGTAAGAGGTCCGAATTAGACGGCCAGGTGGCGAAAAGGGACAGAACACAAGAGACGTCCCAGGTAGTGGAGAACCGAGGCCGTGGAGGCCGAGCAAGGCGGGACCCCCGAAGAAGACGGCATACCAGGGGGTGTCGGCCAGCCGGACAACCATCAAACCCCTGGTGAGATGAAGAAATAGCCAACCTAAACAGATTAATCGTGCGGTATGCCTTGCGAATTTCCACTACAGGAGCCGTAAAGGGATCCAAGTCCCGTGCCAAGCACCAGCTAGACCAAGCTCTCCTGGCTGCTCTATAAGATCTTTTGGCGCCGGGAGCCCATGAGTCGAGTTGTCTCCGAAATTCCCTGGATTGTCCACGGATCCCCGAGATCTTGCAAGCTAGGAGCCGTAGAGAGCCATCCAGAATGAGGGGGTGTGAGCAGGAGACCTCTGAAGTATGGCAGGAGAAAAGGCGTGTCCACTGCCAGCTCTAGCAATTGGGGAAACCACGATTGGGTGTTCCAGAAGGGGACCACCACGACCAGGTTGGCCAACTGTTGGCGCACTTGGTTCAGGACCCGCGGGATCATGGCAAACGGTGGAAAGGCGTACATCAGTGAACCCGACCAATCCTGTAGAAAGGCGTCGACCGCCGCCGCGTCCGGGTCCAGGCGCCAGCTGAAGAAGTGAGGCAGTTGGGCGTTGAGGCGGGAAGCAAAGAGGTCGGTAGAGAAGGGACCCCAGTGAGATAAAATAGAAGCGAACACCTGTTCGTCCAACTTCCGTCCCTGAGGTAGCGAGAGTTCCAATCCGCGTAAGTGTTGTGCAGTCCCGGAAGGTATTCCGCCAATACCACGATGTCTCTGGACAGACAAAATGACCAGAAATCTTTAGCCAGCTGAGACAACATAGCGGAGTGGGTGCCGCCCATAAAGTTGACGTACCAGACTGCTGAGACATTGTCCATGCGCAACCTGATGCATGCCTTGGCTAGTCCATTTGCAAAGCTGCGAATCGCGAAGGATCCCGCAAGAAGTTCCAGAACGTTGATATGTAGTCTGGTCTCGTCCTCCGACCAACGTCCTCCGGTGGTCAAGTCGTCGCAGTGAGCGCCCCAACCTCTGAGGCTGGCGTCCGATTCCACTGTAAAGTCTGGTAGGGGGCTGAAGATTGCCTTGCCGTTCCAGGCCGAAAGATTGTGGATCCACCACAACATCTCGTCCCTGGTCTCCACATTCAAAGAGATGAGGTCTGCGTATGAAGCTCCCGCCTGTAGGTGAGCGATCTTCAAAGCTGTAGGGCTCGGTAATGCAGCAGAGCTGGAATGACTGCTTGAATAGAGGAGGCCAGGAGGCCGATAAGCCGGGCCAGGTGGCGCAGTGAAATCTGTGGTACTGTTAAAGTGAGGCGTAAATCCCTGCGGATGGAGAGGATTTTCTCTCGAGGGAGACGAAGAGTAGAATCCACGGTGAAACCCAGGAAGACCATGGTACGAGAGGTTACCAGCACCGATTTTTCCCGGTTGAGGAGAAACCCCAGACGTGACAAGAGATCCATAGCCTAGTTCAGATGTTTGAGGAGTATGGATTGATCCTGGGCCATGATGAGGATGTCGTCCAAGTAGATTATGAGACGCACCCCTTGACTGCGTAGCCAAGCCATAGCTGGACACATCAACTTGGTGAAGCACCAAGGAGCGGACGAGAGGCCGAAGGGGAGACATGTGAACCGCCAAATGTTCCCCTTCCAAATGAAGCGCAGGAGGTCCCTGGAAGCTTCCGACACCGGGACCGTCAAATTCGTGTCTTTGAGGTCGAGCTTCACCATCCAATCTTGTTGGAGAAGGAGGTCCCTGAGGAGATGAATCCCTTCCATCTTGAAATGGCGGTATCGCACAAACTCGTTTAAGGCTCGGAGGTTGATTACTGGCCACATTTGACCTCCTTTCTTCTCTACGAGGAAGATGTTGCTGATAACCCCCGACAGAAGGTCTGGAGCAGGTTCCACCCCTCCTTTCCGGTAGAGGTCTGACAGTTCCTGGTCTTTCAGGGTTTGTGACTGATGGGAGGAAACCATGGGATGAGGGGAAGGAAGAGAGACAGGGGGGGTTACCAATTCTATATGGAATCCCTGAACTGTAGAGAGTACCCACGGGTCCGAGGTGATGCTGGACCAGACATGAGAAAAAAGACGGAGTCTCCCCCCTACACAAACCTCCGAAGAAAGAAGAGGAAGAAGGGGAGGACTTACCGTAAGGCCTTCTCAAAACCGAGGAACCTCTGTAGCCCCTGAAGCTGCCTGGACCTCCACGAGAGGGGAAAAATGTAGTGGGTTGTCTCTCCTCCTGGTAGTTGGACCGTTGTGCAAAGGACATCTGTGTGAAGGAGCCTCGACCCGAGCCACGGATCTGGAAGGATGACCGGCCGGACATGCGGCCCCTGGAACTGCCCGCCCTGGTAGAAACCCTACCTTGAAACACCCTCTTCCTGGAGGACTGGGCTTTATCTAAAGCCGTGAAGGCGCCAACAAAACGGCCCATATTCTTAATGAAAGAGTACCCAAAAAGTAAAGCTTGGGCATCCTTACCTGCCTCTGTAAGGGCGAGGTTGGCCAATTTAGGCTCTATCTTAAAAAGAATGGCCTTGTGCCTCTCTATAGAGAGCGAGGCGTTGACATTACCTGTCATGCAAATGGCTCTTTGAACCCAGCCCCTGAGTTCCTCTGGGTCAACCTGGCCATTTTCCGCCCTAGCGACTTCCGCCAGTTCAAAAATTCTGGCCAAGGGGCCAGAAATGTCCAGAAGCTTGTCCTGACATGCCTTTATGGCTGATTCTAGACCCCTGCGGGGGTTCCAGCCGGATTTGGCCAGGAATTTCACCATTTTAGGGTCCACCATTGGGGTTTCACAGACCTTATTGGGTATAATAGGTCTTGGGCAATCCACCCGAAGTTTGTTGCGGGCCTCTAAACTAAGGGGGCACTGCACCCTGGCTTCCAAGTTTCTGGCCACGTGATCTACAGGGAGCCACTCCGCAGATCTGGCGTGGTGGAGGGCATCTGGGTCAAACAGGGGCTCCACTATTGGGTCCATAAGAGTGGCCAAGGAACCAGTGGCGACCTCCGCTAAGGAGTCGGTGGCCGACATGGTAGAAGGATATCGGTCCACTGATATGATCGTACTTTGTATCTAGTTGTGCTCTAGCACATTTCCAGGGGCGGGCTTTTTCTGCCTGGCGCGGTACAGGCTCTTTTGCGCGCCATAGGCGCGCCATCTTGGGTAGCAAAAGACACCGCTCAAGGTTTTTCTGGAGGCAGGTGGATCAGGTGCTGGTGACTGGGTCTCAGACCTAGCTTGGGGAATCTGAACCCCAGCCGAAGGTGTTTGGGCCATAAGGGCTTCAGAGATTGACCTGGTGAGTGTGGAGGAAACAGAGCCCATAGCTGCAATAATAGCGTCAGTTACTGAGCGCTGGAGAGCCAGGGCCTGGGGATCAATTCTGGGAACAGAAGATTCCCTGGGAGATAAAGGCCCAGGATTGTCAGAGGCCTCCCCCAGGTCAGGATTTGTGGGAGACGGGGGGGTTAGAGGCACTCTTTGCCTGGACATTGTGTCGGCTGACAGGCTGCTTTACTTATAAAATCACAGGGCTTATAAAATCGCAGGGCTTATTGAATCGCAGGGCAAGCAGGAGGGTAAATCATACCAGGGCTGGAGCTAGAAGCAAGCCAAATGAGACTCCCACGCTACTGCCGGCCGGAATGAGGAGCTATGGCTTTCGAAGTATCTCAAGACTTCGGACGCGCCGGTTTGGGGCCGTGGCTACGGCACAGAGCGTGCGAAGGCCGGGAGGTGAAGAGAGCGGAGGGGCGGAGTCTCAGGCTCCAGAAGACGGCGAAAATGGCCGATCAGAGCGGCTGGAGAGAGAGGGGAAAGAAAGCAGCAGGGACAGAAGGAAGAACCTCCTACCCTATACCCAAAACGCCTGGTCAGGCGCAATATAGATAAGAGGAACGGGTAGGATGGGAAGGAAATACAACTTAGGTAAACACTTAAGACAAGGGAAAAGGTAATAGGACTCTAAGGGGAGAGAGAAGGTAAATGGGGAAGATAACAAACCCCCAATAAACCACCAAGGGTATTAAGCCACAATATAAATAACCAGCAAAATATAGGGTTAACAATAGAATGAGAAGCACTTATCTTTGGTCGCAGCAGAAAGAAAGAGGAAGAGCCTAAGTACGTTGGGATTATTATACTGGATTAGGGTGGGGAGGGGCCTGTTACTATGGTTACCTTTTTTCTTTATGTTTTGTTCTTTGCTGCTATTGGTGGACAGTAAAGAAAGGGAAAGCAATAGGAGCCTCTGTGTCTTGAAATAAAATCACTGATCCTCAGTCATGATCACGGATGCTACCTTCTAGAACAAGTTTATAGGGATGAGTGAACCCAAACTACAAAATTCGGGTTTGTACCGAACGTTGCGAGTTTGCTGTACCCGGACCCGGACTTTTTCACTGAAGTCCGGGTTCGGTGTTCCGGTGATTTAATTATTTTCCGTAATATCGGAAAATAATAGTATTATTAAGACAGTGTAAGAAGAAGAAGAAGCAAGACAGCATACAAAGACTGCACATTTCAATATCAAAAATTATATTTTATAAAAAAACAACAGACAAAAGTCAAAAACATTGTATACAATCAACACTATGTGTTAGGACAAAAATCAATACATCCTTTACCCATCCCTATTATCACCAAGACCTAAGTATGGACAAGTGTAAGCAGCCAAAGAAGTGCAAAATTAACAATAATCGATGAATATGACATCAAAATAATGCTAAATACTTATCAAGTATAGAAGCAGGCGAGCAAGGTGCATAGGTCCAGCACCCCACACGTATCACTGGGTAAATCAGTTTCCTCAAGGGATACCCAAAGTGCACCCCTCCCCAGTGGTGCTGCATTTTTCCCTTTATAAGATGCTCCTGTGTCCTGGCTGCCTGCAGCATCAGGACGTACAGAGCGAACTCTGACTTCACGAAGTCAGGTGACTGCAGAACAGGCCCTGAGAAGAGAAAAGAACGAGGAGACAGCTGGACAAGGAGAGGAGTGGCGAATCAGGAGACGTCCTTTAATTTATTTATTTTCAAGTCTGATCTGAAGTTTAATATGGGGGAATGAGAGGTCTAATGGGGGTCTGGAGGTCTGATTGGGGGTCTGGAGGTCCAATGGGGGTCTGATTGGGTGTCTGGAAGTCTAATGGGGGTCTGATTGGGGGTCTGGAGGTATAATAGGGGTCTGATTGGGGGTCTGGAGGTCTAATGGGGGTCTGATTGGAGGTCTGGAGGTCTAATGGGGTTAGGTATGGGGGTCTGAAAGTCTAATGGGGGTCAGATATGGGGGTCTGGAGGTCTGGTCTGGGGTCTAATGGGGGTCTGGAGGTCTGGTCTGCAGGTCTGATATGGGGGTCTGGAGGTCTAATATGGGGGTCTGGAGGTCAAATGGGGGTGCAGTGTCCCACTACGTGATAATGGGCACTGCAAACTAGTTTTATTATGTTTTATTGTCATATATTATGCCTGTATGCTGTACTTAATCTCATGTCATATTCTCCCATGTCACTATGTGATTTTACATGTAAGATCCTTTATACAGGCCTAGTTAGGGTGCACTACACTAGTTTCTCCACAAGATGGGGCAGTGTTACAGTGTATATATAGCTTAGCTCAGGCCCAGTTAGGCAGTTTTAGACTAGTTTAGCCAGTGTGCAGCCATGATGTAGCTGCCTGCTGGAGGGAGGCCTCCTGCCTCTCTGCTCTCTCCCTGTTGGCTCCACAGTCCAGGGTTAAAGCCTACAAGATTCAGCCTAGAGGTGAGAAATCTACTTCTATAGCTCACTCCTCCGGGGTGACCAGTGAGCAAGTATTCAAGGGGATTAGCATATTTTATTCAAGTCAAAGGATAGCAAACGGCCATACTCAAAGGATTCCCAGGCACCTTTGCAATTAGGTGTAGGACACAGCTTCCGGCATCCACAACTCCAGTTTAAATCCTGATGACAGATAGGCCAACTGTTGGAAAAGCACTGGAAATAGAGGTTCAAGGATTCTAAAAACCATCTTTAATTCAGGTTAGAATAAGACGAGAGTTAATACCAGCCTTAGACTTTTTATACTTCAAAAGCCTAGTCTGAAGCAGTAGCTTTCATATATATATAAAAGACAAAGAGCCTGTTATATCTGAGGACTTACAATATCCTACCCCCGTATGCATGAGAGACTGTATTTCATATCTGGATGTACTAAAGACTGTTTTATACTTGAATGTACTAGAAACTATTTTATACTTGGATGTAACCGTTACCAGGAGCAACGTTCAGTAAAAGTTATAAGCTTGATTGCACCATCCTTGTCTCAGTCTCCAATTCCTCAGTTAACACTACAGTAAATGGTTGTACCACCACAAAAGGTACTGGCGTCACGATTACAAGTGACATTGCCACTGGCACATTAATACAGACCATCGAGGGCACCTCGAACCACCATCTGGCCAGTGTCCCTTACACCAGAGTGTGCCCCAGAGAATTCCTGTGCCGTTCTCCTCATCACTTGTGCAGGCCTGCCCAGGGACGACATAACCGTGAGTAACCAGAACTGTATTTACCTCGACCCACCTAATGCTCACACCATGACCTCACATGTAATTCCCCTCTCGGTCTGGCATACTGCAGGGGTCTTATATGGGGGTCTTATCTGAAGTCTAATATTGGGGCGGCGACTGACATGGAGGTCTAATGGAGGTCTGATCTGAGGTCTAAAATTGGGGTCTGATATGGGTGTCTGACATATAAGGGTCTAAAGAGGGTCTTGTTTGAGATGGGGTGATCTCATCTAGAGTTTTATATGGGGGTCTGATCTGAAAGGTAAGGGGGTATTTGTTTGTACTAGAGCACAATATAACGGTGTATTTTTGTACTGGAGCACTATCTGTGTGGTACCAGTATTTTGAGAGGGACTGTTTCTGCAGGATAGTATTGGGGGGCAGGATGGGGTATTAAGAAGGTGGGGAGAATTATGGAAAAGTAGGAAACTTAGATGTCTGTTTGCTAAACTCTGCAGAGATGAGACACGGCTGAATGAAGTCACCATGGCGGTCTGATCTTAAAGGAGGATATGAGGACAGAGAATATCCACATCAGAGGAGAAGTCACTGGATGTAAGAGGTACATATGTGGCGCTGTATTAATCTGTATGCTCTGCAGCACTGGATGTAAAAATTCCTTCCCAACTCTAATCAGGCAGTCAGAATAACTCACTGGATCAACGGCCCCTCTCTAGTAGCTATAGCCTGTAATATTATTACACTCCAGAAATACATCCAGGCCCCTCTTGAATTCCTTTATTGTACTCACCATCACTACCTCCTCAGGCAGAGAGTTCCATAGTCTCACTGCTCTTACCGTAAAGAATCCTTTTCTATGTTTGTGTACAAACCTTCTTTCCTCCAGATGCAGAGGATGTCCCCTTGTCACAGTCACTGTCCTGGGGATAAATAGATTATGGGAGAGATCTCTGTACTGTCCCCTGATATATTTATATATAGTAATTAGATCTCCCCTCAGTCGTCTTTTTTCTAAAGTGAATAACCCTAAGTTTGATAATCTTTCAGGGTACTGTAGTCCCCCCATTCCAGTTATTACTTTAGTTGCCCTCCTCTGAACCCTCTCAAGCTCTGCTATGTCTGCCTTGTTCACAGGAGCCCAGAACTGTACACAGTACTCCATGTGTGGTCTGACTAGCGATTTGTAAAGTAGTAGGACTATGTTCTCATCACGGGCATCTATGCCCCTTTTGATGCAACCCATTATCTTATTGGCCTTGGCAGCAGTTGCCTGACACTGGTTTTTACAGCTTAGTTTGCTGTTCACTAAAATTCCTAGGTCCTTTTCCATGTCAGTGTTACCCAGTGTTTTACCATACAGTATGTACTGGTGACTTGCATTATACTTTCATGTGCATAACCTTACATTTGTCAATGTTAAACCTTATCTGCCACTTATCTGCCCAAGCCTTCAATCCAGTATTACAGATCACTGTTAGTGCCAGGTCCAATTTAATGCCATGAAATTAACTGTGCAGTGCCCCAAGATTTAAGTAGTGGCCCTATGACAGAGTGGGGAGGGTGGCAGCAATTGAAGCAATAACAGTGACAATAATTGCCCCATGATAGGATGGGGAGGCTTACAGCAGTGGCAATAACCATGACAAAAGTGGCCCCATGACAGAGTGAGGACGGTGGCAGCAGCTGCAGTGGCATTAACCATAACAATAGTGGCCCAATGACAGAGTGGGGATTTTGGCAGCAGCAGTACTGGCCCCATGACAGGGTGGGGATGGTGGCAGCAGCAGCAACCACGACAAAAGAAGCCCCATGACAGAGTGGGGAGGGGTGGGGCAGCAGCAGTGGCAGTGATGTTGTGTTAACATCACTGTTTATTTTTCCTTTCTTCTGATCTGTCAAAAGAGCAGAAAACTAAAAACAATCTAGTATTTTGAGCATCCATAAAGCCTTTTTCAGACAGTCAGTATTTGATCAGTAGTTGTAAGCCACAAGTACAAAACTGGAGCGAGTAAAAAACAGAGATAAAATGCAATGGAATTATTTGCATCTCATCTGTGTTTTGGACCCACTCCTGCTTTTAGCTTACCAATTTTGTTCAAATACTGAAGCAAAGAACTGACCAAATACTGTCTGTCTGAAAGAGGCCTTATGCTCAATTTGCATCCGTTTTGTCCATTTACATCTGAAATCTGTTTTTTAACAAGGAAAAAAGGTCCTGCATGCAGGATTTTAATGGCCTCTTTCAGGCGCTAAATCTTTGGTCAGTGTTTTGCATCAGTATTTGATCAGCAGTAAAAAATAGCCCTACATGCTGGACATTAATGGCCTCTTTCAGACGGTCAGTATTTGGTCAGTAATTTGCATCAGTAACTATAAGCCAAAAACAGGAGTGGGTCCGAGATAAAATGTAATGGAAATATTTGCATCTCTTCTGTGTTTTGGACCCACTCCTGCTTTTGGCTTCCATTTTTGTTTTTGTTTCTTCTGTTCTTGTGATGGTTTAGAAGAAGGAAAAAATAAACTATGATGTTAACAAGGGACAATAGTTGCCCCATAACAGAGTTGGGAGGGGGTGGACAGCAGTGGCATACAGCACAAGATAGTAGCAGGTCACAGTAGTTAGAGATGGCTTTTCGGTTCACCTGGTGGTCGTTTTGCGGTGAACTTTGCTCAATCGCGATTCGCTGAACATGCGAACATATGGTGATATTCGCACGCACCATATTTTTTTGCATAGCGCCAAACTTTGACCCATGACACATCCATCAGGTGGGACAGGACAGCCAATTGAGATGTTTCAGCACAAGGACACACCCCTTACCCTATAAATAAACCCAATCTGGCAGCCATTTTACATTCAGTCTTTTGCCAGTGTAGGGAGAGGTTGCAGTGTGGAGCAGGGACAGACTGTTAGGGACACCAAACACTAGCTAATAGGGCCACAAAAGTCCTTTTAAGGACTGGTATAGGTGCGCTATCGATAGCTGTGATATACTGAGGGGTGTGATATACTTATAATATACTTTCTAACATAGAAAGTATATTATAGTGCATTTTATTTTTGCAGCAGTTGTGTGCGGTTCTGCTGCGATACTGCAGCTATACAGAGGGACAAATGCTATTGGAATAACTAATTGCAACTGGTGTGAAATAACAATTGCCCACCCAGAAAAACTGATTGAGGCAGGGGTGTGATATACCTATAATATACATTCTATATAGTGCATTTGTATTGTGCAGCAGTTGTGTGCGGTTCTGCTGAGATACTGCAGCTATACAGAGGGACAAACGATATTGGAACTAATTGCAACTGGTGTGATATAACAGATGGCCCCCCAAAAAATTGATTGAGGCAGGGGTGTGATATACCTATAATATACTTTCTATATAGTGCATTTGTATGTGTAGCAGTTGTGTAAGGTTCTGCTGAGATACCGCAGTTATACAGAGGGACAAACACTATTGGAACAACTAATTGCAACTGGTGTGATATACCAGTTGCTCCCCAAAAAAACTGATTGAGGCATGGGTGTGATATACCAATAATATAATTTCTATATAGTGCATTTGGCACAAGAAGGGGAATAGGGAAAGTGCAAACTGACTCCACCCACTCCTCTGTCCCTGCCTACTTGCACTTATCTGTCCTAGGCAACAGAGCGCAACTAGGCGGTGATCCCTAACCTGCATAAGTGCGGAGGGACGAACAAACAGACAAAGAGAGGTAGAACTAGCAAGGTCAAAACCAGGAAGGAAAGGCTGTACCAGGGAAAAAGCGTCAATGTACAATCCAAGAGTCTATACCAGGAGAAGCAACAGTACAAAAGGAGCAAGCAAGAGACGAAATCAAGTAACAAGCTGAAATACAAATGCAAAGTAAAATGCCAATGGAGTATACACAAGGTATAGCACCTTAATCGCAGGCAGCAACCTGTGGCCAGCAGGCTGCCTGTTAAATAGGAGAGAGAGGGAGTCATGTGACATGGTGACATGGCCAGAATCACATGACCCATCCCCCTGCATCCTGCTGAGCGCCGAATGCCTAGTTCTGCACTCAGACTTTTCGCTTAAACTACGGGAGCGGAGAACGCCGACCACGCTAAGGATGCGTGCGCGGCCAGGTCCTCCCCGCCCCCTGTTACCCTGGAGATGAGGACGCAGTGCATGTCCTTGCTCCGAAGCAGGGCTCTGGCGGCACCGAAGGGAAGGAGTGGAAACCCGGACCAGACCACTTTTTACAATTCTGCACTACACTACTTTCACGGTTTATTGCTCGGTCATACAACTTACCACCCAAATGAATTGTACCTCCTTTTCTTCTCACTAATAGAGCTTTCATTTGGTGGTATTTCATTGCTGCTGACATTTTTACTTTTTTTGTTATTAATCAAAATTGACCAAAATTTTTGCAAGAAAATTACATTTTTCACTTTCAGATGTAAAATTTTTCTAATAAAACTACATTTCAATATAAAATTTTCTCTAAATTTATTGTTCTACATGTCTTTGATAAAAAAAAAAATGCAATAAGTGTATATTTATTGGTTTGCGCAAAAGTTATAGCATTTACAAACTATGGTACAAAAATGTGAATTTCCGCATTTGAAGATGCTCTGACTTTCTGAGCCCCTGTCATGTTTCCTGAGGTTCTACAATGCCCAGACAGTAGAAACATCCCACAAATGACCCCATTTTGGAAAGTAGACACCCTAAGGTATTCGCTGATGGGCATAGTGAGTTCATGGAAGTTTTAATTTTTTATCACAAGTTAGCGGAAAATGATGATTTATTTTCTTTTATTTTTATTTTTTTTTACAAAGTCTTATATTCCACTAACTTGTGACAAAAAATAAAAACTTCCATTAACTCACTATGCCCCTCACGAAATACCTTGGGGTGTCTTCTTTCCAAAATGGGGTCACTTGTGGGGTATTTATACTGCCCTGGCATTTTAGGGGACCTACAGCATGAGAAGAAGTCTGGAATCCAAATACCTAAAAAATGCTCTGTGAAATCCTAAAGGTGCTCTTTAGAATTTGGGCCCCTTTGGGCACCTAGGCTGCAAAAAAGTGTCACACATGTGGTATCACTGTACTCAGAAGAAGTAGGGCAATGTGTTTTGGGGTGTATTTTTACATATACCCATGCTGGGTGAGAAAAATATCTCTCTAAAAGTCAACTTTTCCCATTTTATTTATACAAAGTTGTCATTTTAGAGAGATATTTCTCTCACCCAGCATGGGTATATGTAAAAAGACACCCCAAAACACATTGCCCAACTTCTCCTGAGTACGGCGATACCACATGTGTGACACTTTTTTGCAGCCTAGGTGCGCAAAGGGGCCCAAATTCTAAAGAGCACCTTTAGGATTTCACAGGGCATTTTTTACGCATTTGGATTCCAAACTACTTCTCACGCTTTAGGTCCCCTAAAATGCCAGGGCAGTATAAATACCCCACAAGTGACCCCATTTTGGAAAGAAGACACCCCAAGGTATTCCGTGAGGGGCATGGCGAGTTCCTAGAATATTTTTTTTTTGGCACAAGTTAGCGGAAAATTATTATTATTTTTATTTATTTTTTCTCTTACAAAGTCTCATATTCCACTAACTTGTGACAAAAAATAAAATTTTACATGAACTCGCCATGCCCCTCACGAAATACCTTGGGGTGTCTTCTTTCCAAAATGGGGTCACATGTGGGGTATTTATACTGCCCTAAAGCGTGAGAAGAAGTCTGGAATATAAATGTCTAAAAAATTTTACGCATTTGGATTCCGCGAGGGGTATGGTGAGTTCATGTGAGATTTTATTTTTTATCACAAGTTAGTGGAATATGAGACTTTTTAAGAAAAAACAAAAACAAAAAAATAAATTCCGCTAACTTGTGACCAAAAAAAAAATCTTCTATGAACTCGCCATGCCCCTCAAAAGTGATCTTTTTATAGCGCCGCAGCGATTTTACTGTGTTTTTGCAGTGATCAGAAAAAAAATATTTCTGTCACTGCGGTGCGGCAGACTGAACGCAAGTGTCAGGCCTGATCGGGCGAACACTGCGTTTTTTGTAGAGCCTATAGAACATGTCCTATTTTTGTCCGCAATTGCGGACAAGAAAATACATTTTCTATATAGTTCTGGCAATGTGCGGATCCACAAAATACGGAAAGCACATTGCCGGTGTCCGTGTTTTGCGGATCCGCGGTGTCCGTGTTGTGCGGATCCGTGGATCCGCAAAACACATACGGGCATCTGAATGGAGCCTTACAGGGGGGTGATCAATGACAGGGGGTGATCAATGACAGGGGGGGTGATCAGGGAGTCTATATGGGGTGATCACCCCCCTGTAAGGCTCCATTCAGACGTCCGTATGTGTTTTGCGGATCCGTAAAACACATACGGACGTCTGAATGGAGCCTTACAGGGGGGGTGATCAATGACAGGGGGGTGATCAGAGAGTCTATATGGGGTGATCACCCCCCTGTCATTGATCACCCCCCTGTAAGGCTCCATTTAGATGTCCGAATGTGTTTTGCGTACCCGAGGATCCGTGGATCCGCGAATCCGTAAAACACATACGGACGTCTGAATGGAGCCTTACACGGGGGTGATCAATGACAGGGGGGTTCTCAGGGAGTCTATATGGGGTGATCAGGGGTTAATAAGGGGTTAATAAGTGACAGGGGGGTGTAGTGTAGTGGTGTTTGGTGCTACTTACAGAGCTGCCTGTGTCCTCTGGTGGTCGATCCAAGCAAAAGGGACCACCAGAGGACCAGGTAGCAGGTATATTAGACGCTGTTATCAAAACAGAGTCTAATATACCTTTTTGGGGTTAAAAAAATCGCATCTACAGCCTGCCAGCGAATGATCGCCGCTGGCAGGCTGTAGATCCACTCGTTTACCTCCTGTTCCTGTGAGCGCGTGCTCCTGTGTGATTGCGTTCACAGGAAATCTCGCGTCTCGCGAGATGACGCGCCGGCGCGTCAAGGTGGAATGAATCGACCGCCTCCGGAACGCAATCCTGCATTAGGCGGTCCGGAGGCGGTTAATATCAGAAGCAAGATCCGTGGATAAAGATGCCACAATGATGTTAGCCGGCAAGATAGGTTCAGGAGGAGTGTCAGGAGGTTGAAACGCACAAAAGCTTAGAGACAAAGCATCAGCTTTACCTTACCAGTATCCATCTTAAACGAGTGAGGAGTAAGGATATAACCTAGATATAAAAATTTTTGTACCCCAAAAACACATTTTTCTAATTTAACAGATAATTGATTTTTTCTTTGAAGTTCAAGAACTTGTTTGATATGAATAACATGGGAGTGCCAAGTCGGGGGGAAAAAATCTAAATATCATCCATATATACTGTACAATCATAAATTTACCAATAAATTCTCTGAATAAGTCATTCATAAAATTTTGAAAGACTGCAGGAGCATTACTGAGCCCAAAAGGCATGACAGTGTATTTAAAGTGTCCCTTCGGAGTATTAAAAGCAGTCTTCCATTCGTACCATTCTTTAATACGGATCAAATTATATGCCCCTTTCAAATCAAGTTTGGCGAACCATGATGCCCCCAGAACCTGATTGAGCAAATCGGGGATCAATGGGACAGAGTATTGATTTTTAATGGTGATTTTTTTCAATTCACAATAATCAATACACGGTCTGAGGTCTCCATCCTTTTTTTTTTTTACAAAAAAGAACCCCGCACCCATAGTAGACACAGAAGGTCTAATGTGTCCTTTATTTAGACTCTCCATAATATACTCCCTCATAGAATTGTGCTCTGGCCCAGATAAATTATATATCTGACCCTTAGGGAACTTGGAATCCATCACTAAATCAATTGCACAGTCATAAGATCTATGGGGGAAGCAGACTCCCCGAGTCAGATGAGGAGAAAACATCAGCAAATTCCTTTATATATGAAGGTAACATCTTAGATTCAGCAGAGATACCCACCTCTATAATGGGTAAACAAGAGTTACATTTGGGACCCCAATTTTCAACCTCATCTCTGGTCCAATTAATGACAGAGTTATGTAATTGGAGCCAGGGCATATCTAAAACCATTTCAGAGGGCACATTTTCTAAGATTAACAAGGAGCAATTCTCAGTGTGGGTTACCCCTACAGTCAGGGTTGTTTCAGGTGTACAATACTTAACAGTGCCCCCCAGCAAGGGGTTAGAGTCAATGGCTACAATGTAAATAGGATTGGGAAGGGCTAACATAGGAATCAATAAAGGCATTACCTGACCCCTTGTTTAATCCAAATGAAATAGTAAAAGGTATCAATAACTTCTGCTTTACCATCCCAGGGAGTACCTTATCTATATATCCCTCTGGTTTGGGTGATCTTCCGGAAGGAGGGACCTTGGGACATTGCCTGATCCAATGATCGCAGTAGCCACGGTAAAAACATGTACCACGACGACGAGTTGGACACTTCTGGTCAAACCTAGCTGCATAGGTTCGTTGGTACAAGGCTCGGACTTGATCCCCACAGGACAGGTCTCTGGTTTGGACATAACCTGTGGAAAAAGCAAATGCTTCCATTGTCTCTCCATAATGCGTCTGTCCAGTCTCACAGCAAGAGTCATGGTTTGCTCCAACGTCCCAGGAGAGGGATAACCTACAAGCATGGGTTTGAGAGTCTCAAAGGGAACGCACCATTTACGAAAATTGAGTACAGTTTTCGTCTACCGGTCAGTCTCCCTGCACAAGAGATTTTAACTGACTTTCGGCTACAAACGCCCTGTCAGGTTCATCATCCAAAACCCCGAGGGCTTAAAAAAACACGTCGACAGTTCTAAGACACTGAGAGTCGGGGGGTAACGAAAATGCCCAGTCTTGGGGGTCATCTTGTAATAAGGACATAATAATTCCCACTCTTTGTTGAGCTGAACCAGAAGAGTGAGAGCGCAAATGGAAATAAAGTTTGCAGCTCTCCCTAAAGGCCAAAAAGCTATTGCGATCCCCCGAGAACCGATCAGGAGCTTAACATGTGGTTACGCCTGTAGTGCAGATGACGAAGAAAAAGAAGGTTTCAGACAGTTTCCTTTGCTTGAAACCTCTCCACTAACTCCTGGACAATCTGAGCCAGGTTTTGGACATGATCCGTGAGAGTTTGCAACGGATCCGTGATATTGTAGTACGGCCTGCGATTCTGCCACGAGAAGGGGAATAGGGAAGGTGCAAACTGACTCCACCCACTCCTCTGTCACTGCCTACTTGCACTTACCCGTCCTAGGCAACGGAGCGCAACTGGGTAGTGATCCCTAACCTTCGTAAGTGCGGAGAGACAAACAAACAGACAAAACAAAGAGAGGTAGAACTAGCAAGGTCAAAACCAGGAAGTAAAGGCGGTACCAGGGAAAAAGCAGAATCAGTGTCAATGTACAATCCGAGAGTGAATACCAGGAGAAGCAACAGTACAAAAGGACCAAGCAAGAGACGAAGTCAAGTAACAAGCCGAAATACAAATACATAGTAAATTGCCAACGGAGTATACACAAGGTATAGGACCTTAATTGCAGGCAACCTGTGGCCAGCAGACTGCCTGTTAAATAGGAGAGAGAGGGAGTCATGTGACGTGGCCAGCATCACATGACTCATTCCCCTTGCATCCTTCTGAGCGCCGAGTGCCCAATTCGGCGCTCAGACTTTTCGATTAAACTGCGGGAGTGGAGAACGCCAGCCACGCTAAAGTGGCGAGCGCGGCCAGGTCCTCCCCACCCCCCGTTGCCCTGGAGACGAGGATGCAGTGCATGTCCTTGCTTCAAAGTTATCGCAGGGCCCCGGCAGCACCGAAGGGAAGGAGCGCAAAGCCAGCACCCTGTGTCAGCATTTGTATTGTGCAGCAGTTGTGTGCGGTTCTGCTAAGATACCGCATCTATACAGAGAGTCAAACGCTATTGGAACAACTAATTGCAACTGGTGTGCTATAACAGTTGCCCCCCAAAAAAACGGATTGAGGCAGGGGTGTGATATACCTATAATATACTTTCTATATAGTGCATTTGTATTGTGCAGAAGTTGTGTGCGGTTCTGCTGAGATACCGCAGCTATACAGAGGGACAAACGCTATTGGAACAACTAATTGCAACTGGTGTAATATGTTTCTATGTTTCTATGTGATATAACATTTGCCTCCCATAAAAACTGATTGAGGCAGGGGTGTGATATACCTGTAATATACTTTCTATATAGTGCATTTGTATTGTGCAGCAGTTGTATGTGGTTATGCTGAGATGCCGCAGCTATACATAGGGACAAACGCTATTGGAACAACTAATTGCAACTGGTGTGATATACCAGTTGCCCCCCTAAAAAACGGATTAAGGCAAGGGTGTAATGTAACTATAATATACTTTTTATATAGTGCATTTGTGGTCATGGCTGCGGAGATACCGACCTGACCTGAAGGGTGGAATAACCAGCTTACCTGAATGGCCAGAAACTACCTATTTAAAAGGCTAGCAAAGTGCCCTTAGCCTTGAGCATGGGTAGGCCTATAAGGGGGCAAAAAATAAACCATAGGACCTTTTGTTTGTTTTGTTTTTTGTTTTTTAATTAGATAAGTACGTTTCAAAATGCCAAATTACAAAAAGCATTGGAGATATCTGCGTGAGAGTTAGGGATGTAGCCAACAAAGCATGAGGAACGCCACCGACCCATCTTCTTGATGATATGTCCAGGTATTCCGTGCCGAGAGGCTGAGGAAGCTGCTCCAATGCGAAATGAATGTACTGAAATAAATCTAGGATCAAAACCTAGACCGCAAGCTAGAGTGCGGATATGTGAGAAGAATTGAGACGATGTGAGATTACTGTTCTTGAATGGAAGCAAAGGACTATCTGATGGAGCATCACCTAGAACTATTAATAGCTTATTTAACACCTGAACCGGGCACCAGTCGTTGAAAGTCTGGTAGTAGCTGACTGCTATCGGGGGTCCCGTTTGGGAAGTTTTGGTAGATGTCAGGAATAGAATAAAATGATCCACGTGCCACTCTAGTTGTCCCTTAGTTAAGTCTATATTCTTTGGGAGAGGTGCTGGTGAATTCTCCGGGCGTGAGAAAGCCATAAAAACTCAGATACATGGCAGCTTTGATGATAGTGCTGACATAGGGCCCAAAAGGGTTCCCGTCTAAAGAGCTGGATAGTTTCCTAAACAGGTCTCCTGAAACCGGCTGCCTGGTTGAGGTAGATCCTTTACAACTCGTTTGAATGCCCCTAAGGGTTGCTTTGAACGCCTGGGACACAAAAATTGATTTGTAATCTGAACGTTTTAGCATGAAAAAATGCTGGACCCCTGCTAAATACAACCTAATAGTGTTATAGGAAAGTTTGAGCTTCGTATGACAGTAGGCTAGGAAGGCCATCATGTATGTGGTTTTGTCGGTGCCGTCCCTGGGATGCAAGCGCGAAAATTTATTGAAGATGTTCCAGCCAGTTTTGCAGTTTCTGGCCGTGTTTGACTTGCGAATGAGAGATTTGGCAGAGACAATGTGCGATTTTAATCCATTATCAGGGAGCGAAAGACAGGTGGAGCAACTACTATGTGGTCTACATCTGGCATAACCTGAAAAAATGCAGGGAAGTTAAAACATGACAGGGCATCAGCCACGAGGTTCTTAGAGCCCTGGATATGAGTGCAGAAAAAATGAAAATTGAAATGCATAGAAAGCCAAACCAACCTGCGAAGAAGAGACGTGATTTGGGGGGGATTTTGATCTGCCCTTCTCAAGTATCTCGACTACTGACTGATTGTCGGTGATAAAGGCCACTGGGGAGTTAACCGAGTGCCTACCCCAGACTTGGGCAGCTGCTACGATTGGATACATTTCTAACAGTGGAGAAGATTTCAGAGCTTCTCTGGCCAAAGATTTTTCTGGTGGCCACGGACCCGCGAACCATTGATTTCCGAAAATTGCCGCAAACCCACCTGAGGCGGCCGCATCATAAAAAAAACTTAGGTGATGCGGGGCTCCATTGAGGAACGAACAAGTAAATACCATTCCACTCGGATAAGAACACCTTCCAAATCGCAAGGTCAGCAATGGCCTGGGAATCCAAATGGATGGGAGAATCCTGTTCGGGAGCCGCGGGAAGTAGCTGGAGCAATCTGGATATGAACGCCCGGCCCTTAGGCATAACCCTCATGGCAAAGTTCAGAATTCCTAGTAGGGACTGGAGCTCTTCCTTAGTAATTATACTGGAGGTCACTGACTTGGAGATGGTCTCTTTGATTTTACCAATTTTTCTTCTGGAAGTCTGGCTTCCATTCTGACAGAATCTAGTACTATGCCCAAAAAAGTGACCGTGGTTGAAGCTCCTTCTGTTTTTGAAGTTGCGACAAGGACGTTGAGTGCTGCAAACGTTGCAAGGAGAGTTTTAAGCTTTTCGGGTTTACAACCTGGTTTTTCTATTAAGAGGAAATCATCCAGATAATGGATGACCATCGGGCAGACACAATGGTTGACCAAGATCCAATGTAACACTTGTGCGAATTGATCAAACAGCCAGGGACTGTATTTAGATCCAAAGGAGCTAAGCAAAGGAGCTGCCTCGACTGCTGACCAGCAGAGGGGGGAGCTATTCAGAAGTAAGGGGGGGTGGTATCTTGGAGAGGAGAGAGGGTTTTTTTTTTTTTTATCTTCCCTCTCTGCTAGATGATTAAGATTCTTTTGTTAAATGTGAGAGGTTTGCGAGAGAGAGTAAAGAGATACGCTATCCTTGAGTGTATGAAGAGGTTTTTGCCAGCCATCGTTTGCCTCCAAGAGACACACTTAGTTAAAGATTCGTTAAGGTGGTTGGAGAAGAGATGGGTAGTGGAAGGGTACCATTGGTATATACTAATTATTCAAGAGGGGTCTCAATTTTGATACATAATAAGATTAAATTTGAGTGTATAGCATATGAGGCGGACGATTACGGTAGGTACCTCTTCTTACAATGTAACATAGAAGGGGTTAAAATGGTAATCGCAAATATATATATTCCACCACCATATAAGCCAGATGTGTTGTATGAGTTGCATAGATTTATGTTGAATAGACAAGAATGTATAATGATCGCGATAGGAGATTATAATGCTGTAATGGATCCACTCAGGGATAGAATGTCTGGCAGAGGGGGAAGAATACAAAATGTAGATTTGTTTAAATTGGCCTTGGTGTTTAACTGGACTGATGTTTGGCGCTATCTGAACCCGGAAGAAACCATGTATTCTTGTTATTCTAAATCACATCAAACATGGTCAAGAATAGACATGGTTTTGGGAAATAAACACTTAGGCTAGGTCTACACGGCGACATTTGTCGCGCGACATTTTGTTGCACCAATGTCGCGCGACAAAAATGTATTGCGACTTGCATGCAACACGCTGTCGCGCGACATTTTTTGCTTAGTTTGTCGCGCGACAAACCACTAAGCTCTGTTTAAAAAGAGGAGCTCATGGGCACAAGAATGATGCCTGTCTCCAGTGTCAGTCCCTTTGCAAGTGTTGTTATTTTAGGAAATGGATAGTGAAGTTCTTTTGTCTTTGATTTTCTGTTCTCATCTTCTGCATTATGAGCAAAGAACAAGGATGCGGGCTTTGAAGGGACGTGCATCCTCTAAATTACCAGCGATTAAGTAAAGGCCATTTTGAGTTGCTTTTTTCTGATTTGCGCAGGTATCCTGATAAATTTAAAAACTATTATCGCATGAACATAACGGTTTTTGATTACTTACTGGATAATGTGCGTGTGCATTTGACACGCCAAGATACAAATATGAGGCGGGCTATTTCTCCTGAGGAGAGACTCAGTATTACTTTGAGGTATGTTCATATCTAATTTATGTTAATTTATGCATTTTTATAAAGAACTCTGATACAGTTTTTTTTTAAACCAACAGGTATTTAGCAACGGGAATGAGTTATTCCTCTTTACATTTTAAGTATTTGTGTGGCAAATCCACAGTTCAGGTAATAATAAAGGAAACATGTGAGTCTATTTGGATGACCTTGAAAGATGAAGTGATGCGGGAGCCCACAGAAGCAATGTGGTTGGACAAAGCTGCCGTTTTTTTTTTGCCAAAAACAATTTTCCTAATTGTTTGGGTGCCTTAGATGGGAAGCACATTAGAGTTCAAAAGCCACCTTTAAGTGTATGAGTGTTAAAAATTATCCACAGACACTTTTTTTAGTCGTCCAATGCATTTATTCCCAAGGGATACAAGTGGACACTTGTGACACATTTTCTTTATTCATAAATAACAAAAAATAATGTTGACAGTTAAGCATTATGTTATCTGTCAACTAAGCACGACTTGTGCATTAATTTTTTTTTTAAGGAAAATAAATAACGTTTTTGGTTTCTCTTTGTGGTTTTATGTCTAACAGATCTATTAACTTTTGTTAGCGAACCTTTGAAACATGACTTAGTTCAAAATGTTTCTTTAAAGGAATCCTGGCATCCCCGTTATGCTGACCTCAGAGGGCAGCTTAAAATACTGTCCAAAATGCAGATTTCAGGGGTGTGTCACTCATGAGCTAGAAAAGTAAGTGGTTGTCCAGAACAAACCTCCTAATCATTGCAGGCCAGCCCAGACAAATAGTCCAGTCTACCTGAGAAGAGTCCTGATCATTCATAATTGCCTGCTGTCCTATCTGCTGATGATTGGCAGTTCTCTCCTAGAGAGAAAGGAAGACAATTAGGTAGAAGCCTGTCAGTCATCAGCAGGTGGTCAGGGAGAGCAGGAATTCATGAATGACCATGACTCTTCTCAGGTGGCCGTGACTCTTTTCCAGGCCCAGTCTGCAATGATTGTGATGTTTGTTCTTGGCCCAGACTTACTTTTATTAACCTAGAAATGGCATAACGCTGAAATCAACTCACCTGTCTCAACTTTATGGCGGTGGTGGTATGGTCTGCATAAAGTTGATGACAGGTTCCCTTTCAACACATCCTTGACCTTGTGTTTACCGTTGTACTCTCTGGGACAAAGTTTTGTAAATATCTCGTTGCGTTCTGCATGTAAGAACAAATATGGTGCATCTAGTTTGGAACCTCTATTTAGCGCCATTACTTAAAGAGGACCTTTCATCTGGCAAAACATTGTGAACTAAGTATCATGATCTGTACAGCGGCGCCCAGGGATCTCACTGCACTTACTATTATCCCTGGGCGCCAATCCGTTCTCCCGCTGTGTCCTCCGGTATGTTTGGTCACTTGGTTATAGTAGGAGGAGATTTAGGGGACTTGGTTATAGTAGGCGGAGTCGGCCTTGTTCTCCTGGGCATCTCCTTCTCCTATGCTGTAGCGCTGGCCAATCACAGTGCAGAGCTCACAGCCTGGGAGTATTTTTCTCCCAGGCAGTGATCTCTGCGCTGCGATTGGCCAGCGCTACAGCCTAGGAGAAGGAGACGCCCAGGAGAACAAGGGCAGTCTCCTCCTACTATAAACAAGGGACCGAACATACCGGAAGGCATAGCAGGAGAACGGATCAGTGGCGCCCAGGGATAATAGTAATTACAGTGAGATCCCTGGGTGCCGCACTATATCTCATGATACTTACTTCACAATGTTTTGGCAGATGAAAGATCCTCTTTAATTATTCCTACTCAAACTTAGGACTAACTTGCCAGCAAACTGTAACAAGAATGCCGAGTGCTGTGGACCAGTTGAGTGTTTTAACTAACTAGCTGTAAAGTAAAAGCAATATTTGACGTCATCTACTAGGTATCAGGGCTTGGCCTGTATGAAACACTTCCATGCACACAATTGTATGCTGTGTCAGCCATTGAAATATTACCATTAAATTACATAATGCAACACAAACCAACACATTGGCAACATTTCTAAGCATGTGATATGCAGTTAATGTCTTCTTATTTTTTTACTCTAATCAGAAAACTGTGCAAAATCTGGCTCAGGTGTAGTTCAAGATGATGGTGTCCGCGATTGGCTAAGTGATGAAGTTGAATGTGAGCCACCAGCTGTCGAGTGTGTGGATGAAGGACGGGTCTCTTGAGTTGTGGGTTGACTCCAAGGCTGGCTTGATTGCACAGATGTGTGTTGGGTGGGATTAGGACGGAGTACCTCAAATTGCTGTGCTTAGCCAAATGTTTGCATGCTGGGTGGTGGATCAATGGTGGATGTTTGTGGCATTGGGTTTGGTAATGGTGCTGAGTAGGGATGAGCGAACCCGAACTGTATAGTTCGGGTTCGTACCGAATTTTGGGGTGTCCGTGACACGGACCCAAACCCGAACATTTTCGTAAAAGTCTGGGTTCGGGTTCGGTGTTCGGCGCTTTCTTGGCGCTTTTTGAAAGGCTGCAAAGCAGCCAATCAACAAGCGTCATACTACTTGCCCCAAGAGGCCATCACAGCCTTGCCTACTATTGGCATGGCTGTGATTGGCCAGTGCAGCATGTGACCCAGCCTCTATATAAGCTTGGGTCACGTAGCGCTGCACGTCACTCTGCTGATTCAAGCATAGGGAGAGGTTGCAGCTGCGACGTTAGGGCGAGATTAGGCAGATTAACTCCTCCAAAAGACTTCATTCTGTGATCGATCTGCAGCTGTGGATCATTGAAGTGCTATTATTGACTTGCTCACTTTTTTGAGGCTGCCCAGAGCGTTTTTAGATCACTTTTTTTCTGGGGTGATCGGCGGCCATTTTGTGACTTGTGGTGCGCCAGCACGAGCTATCACCAAGTGTATTTAACCATCGATAGTGTGGTTATTTTGTGCTATATCCTACATCAGCTGCAGGCTGAGCCTGTGTCACCCAAGTGCATTTAACCATCAACAGTCTGGTTATTTTTTGGCCATATACTAAATCAGCTGCAGGTTGAGCCTGTGTCACCCAAGTGCATTTAACCATCAACAGTGTGGTTATTTTTTGGCCATATATTACATCAGGGGCAAGTTGAGCCTGTCACCCAGCGCCTAAAAAATAGACCTGACATTTCTATTCAACCAAATCTGCACAGTTTTAGCTGGTCAAGTTATTTGTAGTGACCGTCAAAGCAGACTTTTTGTTCTGGGTTGAAAAAGCATTCCCAAATTTGCCATTCTGAAAATAACTAGTTTGTGGTATTTCAGGCCTACTTGAAATCTATCCCAAAAAGAAAATCTTACATTGAAGTTATTGATAGTGTCATTCAGAAAAACCTAAGACACACGCTAGCGTGCTGATAGAAGTGTCATTCTGTGATTAAACCTATAACTGTCCCACAGCGCAAAAAAAAACAGGTCTCACATCTCTATTCAACCAAATCTGCACAGTTTTAGCTGGTCAAGTTATTTGTAGTGACCGTCAAAGCAGACTTTTTGTTCTGGGTTGAAAAAGCATTCCCAAATTTGCCATTCTGAAAATAACTAGTTTGTGGTATTTCAGGCCTACTTGAAATCTATCCCAAAAAGAAAATCTTACATTGAAGTTATTGATAGTGTCATTCAGAAAAACCTAAGACACACGCTAGCGTGCTGATAGAAGTGTCATTCTGTGATTAAACCTATAACTGTCACACAGCGCAAAAAAAAACAGGTCTCACATCTCTATTCAACCAAATCTGCACAGTTTTAGCTGGTCAAGTTATTTGTAGTGACCGTCAAAGCAGACTTTTTGTTCTGGGTTGAAAAAGCATTCCCAAATTTGCCATTCTGAAAATAACTAGTTTGTGGTATTTCAGGCCTACTTGAAATCTATCCCAAAAAGAAAATCTTACATTGAAGTTATTGATAGTGTCATTCAGAAAAACCTAAGACACACGCTAGCGTGCTGATAGAAGTGTCATTCTGTGATTAAACCTATAACTGTCACACAGCGCAAAAAAAAACAGGTCTCACATCTCTATTCAACCAAATCTGCACAGTTTTAGCTGGTCAAGTTATTTGTAGTGACCGTCAAAGCAGACTTTTTGTTCTGGGTTGAAAAAGCATTCCCAAATTTGCCATTCTGAAAATAACTAGTTTGTGGTATTTCAGGCCTACTTGAAATCTATCCCAAAAAGAAAATCTTACATTGAAGTTATTGATAGTGTCATTCAGAAAAACCTAAGACACACGCTAGCGTGCTGATAGAAGTGTCATTCTGTGATTAAACCTATAACTGTCACACAGCGCAAAAAAAAACAGGTCTCACAACTCTATTCAATCAAATCTGCACAGTTTTAGCTGGTCAAGTTATTTGTAGTGACCGTAAAAGCAGACTTTTTGTTCTGGGTTGAAAAAGCATTCCCAAATTTGCCATTCTCAAAATTGTGGTGAACGGGAACAATGAGGAAAACATCTAATAAGGGACGCGGACTCGGACGTGGACATGGTCGTGGTGGTGTTAGTGGACCCTCTGGTGCTGGGAGAGGACGTGGCGTTCTGCCACAGCCACACGTCCTAGTGAACCAACTACCTCAGGTCCCAGTAGCCAGCAGAATTTACAGCGATATTTGGTGGGGCCCAATGCCGTTCTAAGGATGGTAAGGCCTGAGCAGGTACAGGCATTAGTCAATTGGGTGGCCGACAGTGGATCCAGCACGTTCACATTATCTCCCACCCAGTCTTCTGCAGAAAGCGCACAGATGGCGCATGCAAACCAAGCCCATCGGTCTGTCACATCACCCCCATGCATATCAGGGAAACTGTCTGAGCCTCAAGTTATGCAGCAGTCTCTTATGCTGTTTGAAGACTCTGCTGCCAGGGTTTCCCAAGGGCATCCACCTAGCCCTTCCCCAGGGGTGGAAGAGATAGAATGCACTAACGCACAACCACTTATTTTTCCTGATGATGACATGGTAATACCACCTCAGCACGTCTCTGATGATGACGAAACACAGGTGCCAACTGCTGCGTCTTTCTGCAGTGTGCAGACTGAACAGGAGGTCAGGGATCAAGACTGGGTGGAAGACGATGCAGGGGACGATGAGGTCCTAGACCCCACATGGAATGAAGGTCGTGCCACTGACTTTCACAGTTCGGAGGAAGAGGCAGTGGTGAGACCGAGCCAACAGCGTAGCAAAAGAGTGAGCAGTGGGCAAAATCAGAACACCCGCCGCCAAGAGACTCCGCCTGCTACTGACCGCCGCCATCTGGGACCGAGCACCCCAAAGGCAGCTTCAAGGAGTTCCCTGGCATGGCACTTCTTCAAACAATGTGCTGACGACAAGACCCGAGTGGTTTGCACGCTGTGCCATCAGAGCCTGAAGCGAGGCATTAACGTTCTGAACCTTAGCACAACCTGCATGACCAGGCACCTGCATGCAAAGCATGAACTGCAGTGGAGTAAACACCTTAAAAACAAGGAAGTCACTCAGGCTCCCCCTGCTACCTCTTCTGCTGCTGCCGCCTCGGCCTCTTCTGCTGCTGCCGCCGCCTCGGCCTCCTCTGCTGCTGCTGCCGCCGCCTCGGCCTCTTCCTCCGCCTCTGGAGGAACGTTGGCACCTGCCACCCAGCAAACATGGGATGTACCACCAACACCACCACCTGCGTCACCAAGCATCTCAACCATGTCACACGGCAGCGTTCAGCTCTCCATCTCACAAACATTTGAGAGAAAGCGTAAATTCTCACCTAGCCACCCTCGATCCCTGGCCCTGAATGCCAGCATTTCTAAAAAACTGGCCTATGAAATGCTGTCATTTAGGCTGGTGGACACACACAGCTTCAAACAGCTCATGTCACTTGCTGTCCCACAGTATGTTGTTCCCAGCCGCCACTACTTCTCCAAGAGAGCCGTGCCTTCCCTGCACAAACAAGTGTCCGATAAAATCAAGTGTGCACTGCGCAACGGCATCTGTGGCAAGGTCCACCTAACCACAGATACGTGGACCAGTAAGCACGGCCAGGGACGCTATATCTCCCTAACTGCACACTGGGTAAATGTAGTGGCGGCTGGGCCCCAGGCGGAGAGCTATTTGGCGCACGTCCTTCCGCCGCCAAGGATCGCAGGGCAACATTCTTTGCCTCCTGTCTCCTCCTCCTCCTACTCAGCTTCCTCCTCCTCTTCTTCCACCTGCTCATCCAGTCAGCCACACACCTTCACCACCAACTTCAGCACAGCACGGGGTAAACGTCAGCAGGCCATTCTGAAACTCATATGTTTGGGGGACAGGCCCCACACCGCACAGGAGTTGTGGCGGGGTATAGAACAACAGACCGACGAGTGGTTGCTGCCGGTGAGCCTCAAGCCCGGCCTGGTGGTGTGCGATAATGGGCGAAATCTCGTTGCAGCTCTGGGACTAGCCGGTTTGACGCACATCCCTTGCCTGGATCATGTGCTGAATTTGGTGGTGCAGAAGTTCATTCGCAACTACCCCGACATGTCAGAGCTGCTGCATAAAGTGCGGGCCGTCTGTTCGCGCTTCCGGCGTTCACATCCTGCCGCTGCTCGCCTGTCTACGCTACAGCGTAACTTCGGCCTTCCCGCTCACCGCCTCATATGCGACGTGCCCACCAGGTGGAACTCCACCTTGCATATGCTGGACAGACTGTGCGAGCAGCAGCAGGCCATAGTGGAGTTTCAGCTGCAGCACGCACGGGTCAGTCGCACTGCGGATCAGACCCACTTCACCACCAATGACTGGGCCTCCATGCGAGACCTGTGTGCCCTGTTGCGCTGTTTCGAGTACTCCACCAACATGGCCAGTGGCGATGACGCCGTTATCAGCGTTACAATACCACTTCTATGTCTCCTTGAGAAAACACTTAGGGCGATGATGGAAGAGGAGGTGGCCCAGGAGGAAGAGGAGGAAGAGGGGTCATTTTTAGCACTTTCAGGCCAGTCGCTTCGAAGTGACTCAGAGGGAGGTTTTTTGCAACACCAGAGGCCAGGTACAAATGTGGCCAGACAGGGCCCACTACTGGAGGACGAGGAGGACGAGGATGAGGAGGAGGTGGAGGAGGATGAGGATGAAGCATGTTCACAGCGGGGAGGCACCCAAAGCAGCTCGGGCCCATCACTGGTGCGTGGCTGGGGGGAAACACAGGACGATGACGATACGCCTCCCACAGAGGACAGCTTGTCCTTACCTCTGGGCAGCCTGGCACACATGAGCGACTACATGCTGCAGTGCCTGCGCAACGACAGCAGAGTTGCGCACATTTTAACGTGTGCGGACTACTGGGTTGCCACCCTGCTGGATCCCCGGTACAAAGACAATGTGCCCACCTTACTTCCTACACTGGAGCGTGATAGGAAGATGCGCGAGTACAAGCGCACGTTGGTAGACGCGCTACTGAGAGCATTCCCAAATGTCACAGGGGAACCAGTGGAAGCCCAAGGCGAAGGCAGAGGAGGAGCAAGAGGTCGCCAACGCAGCTGTGTCACGCCCAGCTCCTCTGAGGGCAGGGTTAGCATGGCAGAGATGTGGAAAAGTTTTGTCAACACGCCACAGCTAAGTGCACCACCACCTGATACGGAACGTGTTAGCAGGAGGCAACATTTCACTAACATGGTGGAACAGTACCTGTGCACACCCCTCCACGTACTGACTGATGGTTCGGCCCCATTCAACTTCTGGGTCTCCAAATTGTCCACGTGGCCAGAGCTAGCCTTTTATGCCTTGGAGGTGCTGGCCTGCCCGGCGGCCAGCGTTTTGTCTGAACGTGTATTCAGCACGGCAGGGGGCGTCATTACAGACAAACGCAGCCGCCTGTCTACAGCCAATGTGGACAAGCTGACGTTCATAAAAATGAACCAGGCATGGATCCCACAGGACCTGTCCATCCCTTGTGCAGATTAGATATTAACTACCTCCCCTTAACAATATATTATTCTACTCCAGGGCACTTCCTCATTCAATACTATTTTTAATTTCATTTTACCATTATATTGCGGGGCAACCCAAAGTTGAATGAACCTCTCCTCTGTCTGGGTGCCGGGGCCTAAATGTGTGACAGTGGCCTGTTCCAGTGGTGGGTGACGTGAAGCCTGATTCTCTGCTATGACATGAATACAGATTCTGCGCTGACATAAGGCCAGATTCTCTGTTACAGGACCGCTCTCCTCTGCCTGGGTGCCTGGGCCTAAATGTGTGACAGTGGCCTGTTCCAGTGGTGGCTGACGTGAAGCCTGATTCTCTGCTATGACATGAAGACAGATTCTGCGCTGACATAAGGCCAGATTCTCTGTTACGGGACCGCTCTCCTCTGTCTGGGTGCCGGGGCCTAAATGTGTGACAGTGGCCTGTTCCAGTGGTGGGTGACGTGAAGCCTGATTCTCTGCTATGACATGAATACAGATTCTGCGCTGACATAAGGCCAGATTCTCTGTTACGGGACCGCTCTCCTCTGTCTGGGTGCCGGGGCCTAAATGTGTGACAGTGGCCTGTTCCAGTGGTGGGTGACGTGAAGCCTGATTCTCTGCTATGACATGAAGACAGATTCTGCGCTGACATAAGGCCAGATTCTCTGTTACGGGACCGCTCTCCTCTGTCTGGGTGCCGGGGCATAAATGTGTGACAGTGGCCTGTTCCAGTGGTGGGTGACGTGAAGCCTGATTCTCTGCTATCACATGAATACAGATTCTGCGCTGACATAAGGCCAGATTCTCTGTTACGGGACCTCTCTCCTCTGCCTGGGTGCCTGGGCCTAAATGTGTGACAGTGGCCTGTTCCAGTGGTGGGTGACGTGAAGCCTGATTCTCTGCTATGACATGAAGACAGATTCTGCGCTGACATAAGGCCAGATTCTCTGTTACGGGACCGCTCTCCTCTGCCTGGGTGCCTGGGCCTAAATGTGTGACAGTGGCCTGTTCCAGTGGTGGGTGACGTGAAGCCTGATTCTCTGCTATGACATGAATACAGATTCTGCGCTGACATAAGGCCAGATTCTCTGTTACGGGACCTCTCTCCTCTGCCTGGGTGCCTGGGCCTAAATGTGTGACAGTGGCCTGTTCCAGTGGTGGGTGACGTGAAGCCTGATTCTCTGCTATGACATGAATACAGATTCTGTGCTGACATAAGGCCAGATTCTCTGTTACGGGACCGCTCTCCTCTGTCTGGGTGTCGGGGCCTAAATGTGTGACAGTGGCCTGTTCCAGTGGTGGGTGACGTGAAGCCTGATTCTCTGCTATGACATGAATACAGATTCTGCGCTGACATAAGGCCAGATTCTCTGTTACGGGACCGCTCTCCTCTGCCTGGGTGCCTGGGCCTAAATGTGTGACAGTGGCCTGTTCCAGTGGTGGCTGACGTGAAGCCTGATTCTCTGCTATGACATGAAGACAGATTCTGCGCTGACATAAGGCCAGATTCTCTGTTACGGGACCTCTCTCCTCTGCCTGGGTGCCTGGGCCTAAATGTGTGACAGTGGCCTGTTCCAGTGGTGGGTGACGTGAAGCCTGATTCTCTGCTATGACATGAATACAGATTCTGCGCTGACATAAGGCCAGATTCTCTGTTACGGGACCTCTCTCCTCTGGCTGGGTGCCTGGGCCTAAATGTGTGACAGTGGCCTGTTCCAGTGGTGGGTGACGTGAAGCCTGATTCTCTGCTATGACATGAATACAGATTCTGCGCTGACATAAGGCCAGATTCTCTGTTACGGGACCTCTCTCCTCTGCCTGGGCCTAAATGTGTGACAGTGGCCTGTTCCAGTGGTGGGTGACGTGATGCTTGATTCTCTGCTATGACATGAAGACAGATTCTGCGCTGACATAAGGCCAGATTCTCTGTTACGGGACCTCTCTCCTCTGCCTGGGTGCCTGGGCCTAAATTTGTGACAGTGGCCTGTTCCAGTGGTGGGTGACGTGATGCCTGATTCTCTACTATGACATGAAGACAGATTCTGCGCTGACATAAGGCCAGATTCTCTGTTACGGGACCTCTCTCCTCTGCCTGGGTGCCTGGGCCTAAATGTGTGACAGTGGCCTGTTCCAGTGGTTGGTGACGTGATGCCTGATTCTCTGCTATGACATGAAGACAGATTCTGTGCTGACATAAGGCCAGATTCTCTGTTATGGGACCGCTCTCCTCTGTCTGGGTTCCGGGGCCTAAATGTGTGAAAGTGGCCTGTTCCAGTGGTGGGTGACGTGAAGCCTGATTCTCTGCTATGACATGAAGACAGATTCTGCGCTGACATAAGGCCAGATTCTCTGTTACGGGACCGCTCTCCTCTGTCTGGGTGCCGGGGCCTAAATGTGTGACAGTGGCCTGTTCCAGTGGTGGGTGACGTGAAGCCTGATTCTCTGCTATGACATGAAGCCAGATTCTCTGCTATGGCATGAAGAGACTGATTCTCTGCTGACATGAAGCCAGATTCTTTGCTATGGCATGAAGAGACTGATTCTCTGCTGACGTGAAGCCAGATTCTCTGCTATGGGACCTCTGTCCAATTGATATTGGTTTATTTTTATTTTTTTTATTTTAATTTAAATTCATTTCCCTATCCACATTTGTTTGCAGGGGATTTACCTACATGTTGCTGCCTTTTGCAGCCCTCTAGTTCTTTCCTGGGCTTTTTTACAGCCTTTTTAGTGCCCAAAAGTTCGGGTCCCCATTGACTTCAATGGGGTTCGGGTTCGGGACGAAGTTCGGATCGGGTTCGGATCCCGAACCCGAACATTTCCGGGAAGTTCGGCCGAACTTTTCGAACCCGAACATCCAGGTGTTCGCTCAACTCTAGTGCTGAGTACTGTGCATGGTATGTTGGAAATTGGCTAGGATATGGGTTACTCTGGAAGTTTTGAGCATATGTTGGTTGATGCATAGTTGGGAAATCATGAGGTCTATTTGGGTTATTATATTGGCTGTGTGGGTTTGTTGTGGATGCATAGGTATTTTGGTAGGAGTTTTGTGGTGCAGGGTAGTAATGGATTGGTGCAGAAGTTGGAATTTGGTTTTGGGTTAAGGTAGTTGTTTGTGTTGGATTAGTTTGGTTTCCTGTGGCATTTTCAGACATAGCAATATATTTGGTTACAACCTCCCATAACTCTTTTCGAAATGCATCCATTTGATCTTTGGCTAGCTTTTTTAGGACAGTGTAGGCAAACATAGTAAAATGGTATTTGGGATCATCCATTAGTCCCCTACGCTCATCGAGAAGTGAGGTTATCTGGCCAGAAAGTGGTATATTGGGCTCATTGGGTCATCTCCTTCTTTCACGAGCAGAAGTTGCAGAACGGGCCTCTGTGGATCTTGAAGTTTCCGCCTTAGCTGTTGACTCTGGTGGGGCATCTGAACTGTCCTGGTCAGGTTCTGGACCACTTGTTCTTTGTAGATTTCCGCTGGAACTGCAAATGACAGTAATCAGAAACCAAAAAACTACATCACATGTCAGGGTTTGTGCTGTGATGTCCATCATTGATTGTGAGGCAAAAACAGGTGCAACTCGAAACATAAAACACTTGCATATCTTTTCATGGCCCATTATTATACGGTTCATATTCCATCACATGTGATTTACAAATAGGACATCCAAAGAAATACTATGTAGATTTTTTTACACAAATTACCTTCTTGGTTCCAGTACTGGTCTCAAAAAATCAAGTTGCTCAAAAAATATATATTGCTTCCTCTTACAAGGTGAACTCCCACTTCTTCCATCATCTCTAATTTGCCGCAACTCCCGAGTGTAGCAGTCCTTTAAAGATCGCCATCGGGTTTGCACTGCCTTCCTTATAGTTTGAGAAAGATGACAATATGAAGAACATGTAGTTTGTCTTGACATAACTAGATATAGCACCAGGATGTCATTGATTGGCCCTTTATGGACCACAGTAAAGTGTCACATAACTTCTCCTTTGAGACCACACTACTATACTACATGCTGTCATGTGTACTTTATGTGGTCCAGGGCAGATTACTATTTAAGTAGACCCTTGAATTAAAAACAATATACATCTCTGCAAACACTGTAATTATACAATCCATTTTTACAGTCAATCTTACTTTTAACACTTTGTTGGGTGGATGACAGGGATGGCTATTCCGGATAGACTGCAGTAACAACTTCATCCCAAGTTTTATTTCTTTTAACACGATTTGCATAGCTGACATCTCTGCTGTCCCATATACATGGTCTTTCCTGGACAGCAGCAATGACCGTTTCCTCATCAATTTCGCATCGGGACGCAGCCATTCTGGAAAATAATGACAATATAGATGTTATATTTATATAACCTAACGCAATAAAATAAATGAAATTACTACTTTCAGATACTTTTACTGAAAAAAATAAATAAAATGCAAACACTACTCAACTACATACACATATTCAGCACCACTGCATACACTACTCAACTACATACACACATTCAGCACCACTACATACACTACTCAACTACATACACACATTCAGCACCACTGCATACACTACTCAACTACATACACACATTCAGCACCACTGCAAACACTACTCAACTACATACACACATTCAGCACCAATGCATACACTACTCAACTACATACACACATTCAGCACCGCTGCATACACTACTCAACTACACAGACAGCCAACTCCAAGATAACTACAAATACAATGAGCATCAATTACAATCACACAATCAAAGTCATTGTCTGCAAACCTTATTATACATCAACCTATTTATCACAAACTGAGAGAAATATATTGTTTTGAACCATTTACAACACCGTTAAGTAAATGTTAATAAAGCTGGGTAAATTAAATCATATTACAAACACCAGCTCACATTATTGGGGCAAGTATGGGACAAGTAGCAGGAGGAGAGACAGTAGGTCTGGCCACCCTCATTAGGAAACAACCAGACACAGACTACTATATTTAAAAAATGATAAATAAAACATGACTGAGGCCAAAAACTTTGATAATCCAAATGTATGAAGGGCCAAATTTATGAGCTGTATAAGAAATATTATCATATACAGTACAGACCAAAAGTTTGGACACACCTTCTTATTCAAAGAGTTTTCTTTATTTTCATGACTATGAAGGCATCAAAACTATGAATTAACACATGTGGAATTATATACATAACAAACAAGTGTGAAACAACTGAAAATATGTCATATTATAGGTTCTTCAAAGTAGCCACCTTTTGCTTTGATTACTGCTTTGCACACTCTTGGCATTCTCTTGGCATTCTCTTCAAGAGGTAGTCCCCTGAAATAGTCTTCCAACAGTCTTGAAGGAGTTCCCAGAGAGGCTTAGCACTTGTTGGCCCTTTTGCCTTCACTCTGCGGTCCAGCTCACCCCAAACCATCTCGATTGGGTTCAGGTCCGGTGACTGTGGAGGCCAGGTCATCTGGCGCAGCACCCCATCACTCTCCTTCATGGTCAAATAGCCCTTACTTTCAAAGTTCTCCCAATTTTTCGGCTGACTGACTGACCTTCATTTCTTAAAGTAATGATGGCCACTAGTTTTTCTTTACTTAGCTGATTTTTTTTTGCCATAATACAAATTCTAACAGTCTATTCAGTAGGACTATCAGCTGTGTATCCACCTGACTTCTCCTCAACGCAACTGATGGTCCCAACCCCATTTATAAGGCAAGAAATCCCACTTATTAAACCTGACAGGGCACACCTGTGAAGTGAAAACCATTTCAGGGGACTACCTCTTGAAGCTCATCAAGAGAATGCCAAGAGTGTGCAAAGCAGTAATCAAAGCAAAAGGTGGCTACTTTGAAGAACCTAGAATATGAAATATTTTCAGTTGTTTCACACTTGTTTGTTATGTATATAATTCCACCTGTGTTAATTCATAGTTTTGATGCCTTCAGTGTGAATCTACAATTTTCATAGTCATGAAAATAAAGAAAACTCTTTGAATGAGAAGGTGTGTCCAAACTTTTGGTCTGTACTGTACATAAGCTGGTCTGAGATACAAAGGTAAAAATTAAAAATACATGTAAAGGAACACAATGGGAACTTTATAGGCTGCCAAATATGGATTCCAAAGTGTGTGTTTCACTTGTAAAACAGTAGATAGGTGAAACAAAAATACACATGCTATACATGGAACTGTAAATGGTTAAAAATATGTCTGACATTACATACAACATTACTTGTTCATTACATAACTAATAAAATACACTATATTTTCACACAAAACTTGTTTCTTACACTCTGTATATAAAAAAGGCTTCACAAAACATACCTGGCACACTTGAAGGGGTAATTTCCTCTGGCAAGCACAAATGTGACATAAGCTTCCTCTCCAAATCCAAAATGACATTTGAAGAATGAATATCCCATGTGGCCTTTTTATAAACTTGAGTCTGGTGCCAAAATCAGACACCCAAACAACGGTTTGTCTCATGTATGTTGCACTGAAGTCGCAGTCGCACGTGATTCCCAATGAAACCTATGGCCGAAATGTCGCATGCGACATGCGCCATACGACAGAAAATCCAACAAAATCTCATTTGTTGCGACTGTCGCGTCGCAGTCGCAGCATGTCGCATGTCGCAATGCGACACCATAGACCACCATTCAAAAAATTGTCGCGCGACATTGGTGCAACAAAATGTTGCGCGACAAATGTCGTTGTGTAGACCTAGCCTTAATGTCCCAAAATAGGATTAAGATAAAGTACTTGCCTATGGCCTTATCCGATCATGGTGCTGTGGTAATGGAATTGGAGTTAAACAGAAAACAAAATTTGCCAATGTTTAAATTCAATCCTGATTTAGAAAGTATATTGGTGGAGTTAAAAAAATTTTTTACAGGAGATTAATAACTCTGCTAATAAATTGATAGTCTGGGATACTGCCAAGGCATATCGAAGATGACTTCTGTTTAAAAGGTGAATTTAGTGGAAAAAAAATTTGAAGAAGCAAGATTAGCATGTATAATGAATCCTACTGAAAATAACAAGAAAAAATGGGAGGAGGAATATGAAAAGCTAAATACATATCAGATAGAGAGAACTAGAAAAGAATTGTTCTTCCAAGGGTTTCGGTTAGCCTCAGAGGGAGAAAAGGTTGGGAAAATTCTAGCAGGTATAGTAAAAAACCAAAAAGGGAAATCATGGATAGGGGCGATTAGAGATAATAGGGATGTAATAGTCAGTTCACCTGAAGGAATTAAAAAAGTTTTTGTGGATTATTTTCAGGAACTTTATAAGTCTAGGGTACAATATACAAAAATGGATCTGGATCAATATTTTGATCAGATTGACCTGAGAGAGATATCTAGGGTCCAAAAGGAATACCTGGAAAAAGAAATATCTATTTTAGAAATAGAAGAGGTTTTGAGCACGGTGAAACCCGTAAAAACATCAGGGTGTGATGGACTCCCTTTTGAAATATATAAGACCTTTGCGCAGGCCCAAAAAATAAGTGACTTACCAGACTCAATGAAAGAAGCAATTATTACATTAATTCCAAAACAGGGTAAAGAACAACTAGATCCTGGTTCATATAGACAAATATCCCTGTTAAATACGGACGTTAAAATTTTGGCAAAGGTTTTGGCAGGTAGGCTTTCTAAGGTGATTAAAGGTATAGTTCATGAAGATCAGACAGGTTTTATACCCGGAAGAACGATATACTCAAATATAAGAAGGCTGTACCTCAATATTGAAGCTAATAAAATAGAAACTGGCGACAAAGCTATACTCTCATTGGATGCTCAAAAGGCGTTTGATTGTATCGAGTGGGAGTATTTATGGGCAGTTTTGAAAAGGGTTGGTATAGGGGAGGGATTTATAAGATGGAATAAACTTATATATTCCAAGCGAGGTCTAGGGTGATGGTGGATGGGAGCTTATCCCTGCCTTTTTCCCTTTATAGGGGCACCAGGCAGGGATGCCCTCTCTCCCCATTACTATTTGCTATCGCAATAGAACCCTTGGCATCTAAAATAAGAAATGATAAGGAGTTTGAAGGTTTTCAATAATGTTAAATGTACTCCCCCTAATAAAAGAACTTAGAACTAAAACACATATTTGGAAAAGATTACCGTTATCAATTCAGGGTCGGGTGAATTTAAAAAATTCTCCCAAAAATACTGTATGTTTTACAGAATGCCCCAAAGAGGTTGCCGAAATTTTGTTTTAGGTTATTAGATAGTTTAATGGGGGATTTTATTTGGAAAGGTGCCATCCCTAGGTTAAAGAGAGAAGTGCTTTAGCTCCCAGTAAGAGAGGGTGGATTAGCAGTCCCTAATTGTTTTTTTTATTATTTAATAACACAATATAGTCAGATAAAGGGAAGTTTAAATGGTTTAGTGGGAAGGGAGGAATTAACGAAAATGGGTTGGAGAGGGGAAACAAATCACTTAGAGGTTTTGGAGTCAGGAACACTGGGGAAAAATACCACAGAAAATCGTATATTGAATTTAATGGAATATATATGGGTGGAAGTTAAAAAAATATTAGATATTAAAGGTTATTTGCATTATATTCCTTTTTGGAAAAATATTAATTTAAAGGAATTGCAAAAGATTAGGTCCTATATAGACTGGGATAAAAAGGGGATGAAATATCTAGGTCAAGTACTTGAGGAAGATAAACTGAAGGATTTCGGCACCTTGATAAGGGAGTTTGGGATCCCCCAAAAGGATATCTATAAATATTTTCAGATTAAAAATGCTATGAGGACATCGGTGAACTTAGATAAATATAGAAGGGAACAATCAGATATAATACATAAATTTACTAATGGAGGAGAAAAAAGAGGAACAACGGCAAAAAGATATGGGATTTTGATGGAAGGAAAAAAAAAACGGATTACAGTACTTGCTAGAGGAAAACCTCTGATAAGTGCCCAAAATGTAGGGGAGAGAAGGCGGATCTCGTACATTGTTTTTGGAGATGCCCCAAACTCTTTAGGTATTGGAAAGAAATTGCAGAGATTGTATCAGTATTTCTGGCTGTTCAAGTTTTTGAAGACCCAGTAGTCTGTATATTAGGGGCTACAGAACATCTTTAACTAAATAAAGAGATACGATTGGTTTTAGGTAAAGTATTATTTCAAGCCTGACTTCTCATACTCCGGAAATGGGTAAATCGAAATCCTCCTACAGTGGGACAGTGGCAAGAATCAGTCGCTAATTTGGTTAAATTGGAATGGGTCTCTGAGAGATATAGTGAGAGAGCAGAAAAAAATGATAAAATATGGAAAAAAAATTTGAACTAGAGCCAGATATGTGTTTGTTTTCTTTTTCTCTCTCTCTCTCTTTCTCCAAAGGCTCTCTCTTTCTCCAAAGGGTGGGGGGTGGGTATTTGGGGTAAAATGTTATTATATTCTTGATTTATGTAATGTGGATTTTCGGAATTTTTAGATTTTGTATATGTTCCTTATATAACTGAAATAAAAACTTTAAAAATAAAAAAAGATCCAAATTTTTGTCTATTCACGAAATAATACACATCCCTTCATTTGATCCCGTAAAATTTCCAAAGCTGTGCCTGGATCGGCAACAGCTTGAAAGCATCTGCAATGTCAGCTTTAGCCAACCATGCCCCTGTACCTGCCCGAAGGATGAGCTGTATAGCTTCATCCACTGAAGAATAGCGCATAAAAAAACTCTTTGGAGGGAATCAATGAGTTTAAACTAGGTAAGCATGAACCTTGAGGAGCAGAAAGAAGATAGATTTGACATTTTTTATTTGAAATTTTTTGGACACCACTCCAATGGAACAAACTCTCCAGGAATCAAAAGGAACTGTAACAAAAGGCCCAATTAACCCTTATGACACTCTGACGAGATCAAAGTATCGACGGAATTAGGATCCCTCAGAGCTGACAGGAGATTTTCGCCCTTCCAGGTGGATTTTGGCAGGGCAACTAGACCTGTATGGAAACCCTCTGTGAACCCGGAGATCAAAAACTGAACGAAATGGGGTTGGTGATGATCTTGCAGGAGGGTCGCCAGTAGATCAAAGTCAGGAGTGTTTTGATGACCTTTGAGGGCAAGTGGACTGAGGGTGGGCTCTGAAGCATAACAAGCAAATGTGAAGAGATCTGCACTTATTATAATTGCAAACAGCCATGTTGTAATTATTGCAAACTTGGCTCTTACCCAAGAGAACTATGGGCCTACCTAATTTATCTACCGTCGGGATCTGTTTTTGTATTCCAGATGGACTGGGAAGATACCTGTCATGGGGAATGGGAGCTGAATTAGGGCACCATTCAGAGGAGTGAATGGATTGGCAGGAAGCGCAGGTTGGAGCCCTAAGCCCTGCAAAGTGACGGCAAAAGAGCTCCATGTCAAGAACAGCCCAATTTGTCACATACTGGAACTGAGCCAGGGTAGCAGCTGCTCTCGCTGAAAAGGAACGAATAGAGTTGAGCAGACACCTGGATGTTCGGGTTCGGCAGGTTCGGTCGAACTTGAAAAAAAAAGTTCGGGTTCGGGACCCGAACTTGACCCGAACTTGACCCCGAACCCGAACCCCATTGAAGTCAATGGGGACCCAAACTTTTGGGCACTAAAATGGCTCTAAAATAGTCCTGGAAAGGGCTAGAGGGCTGCGAAAGGCATCAAAATGTGCTTAAGAGCATGACAACTGTTCTGCAAACAAATGTGGATAGGGAAATGACTTAAAATAACATAAAATACAGAAAAATTAAAAATAACAATATGGATCTAGGAGTAGGAGGTTGAGGAGGCGGTGGATGGGTGGATGTGGTTGTGTAGATTGACGTGGCGGTGTAGGTGGAAGCGGCGGCGAAAGAGGAATAGGTAGCCAACACTGATCTGTGTTATTTTTTATTTTTTAATTGGGAAATATAACAAAATAAAACTAAGAATAAGTGCACTTAAGTACAAAAATGGATGGTTGAGGCTTGTACAAATGTTTAGTCTGCACAAGGTACGGACAAGTCCTGTGGGATCCATGCCTGGTTAATTTTAATAAACGTAAGCTTGTCCACATTGGCTGCGGCCTGTGATAATGCTCTCTGCCGTACTAAACACACGTTCGCACTAGCCTAGCTCACGACACATGTGGACTACCTTACATTTATAAAATGAATGAGGCATGGATCTCGGAGGAATTCAACACCTGTGATGACCAAGTTTAATTGAATTTCCTCATGGCAGCCCACACATATCCGCCAGCACACATAGAACAAATAATGGTCCATGTCTTATGTAAATACAGAGGCATAAAAGGCCTTTTCTGTCTGGTGAATGCCTAATGTTTGGGGCCTCGGAGGAATTTAACACCTGTGGCGACCACGTGTTATCGAATTTAAACTATAATCATTTAGGGATTTTTTAAGAGGGGGATTTTGTTATCCAAGTTTTTAATCCATTTTTATACTTTTAATTCTTTTAAACATTTGTATTTGACATGTATTTGTACTGGCCTGCAGTAAAACTGATATCCATTGACTGTCTAACATACCTCCAGCCACATAATCACTTGATCTTTTATGTACGTTGAATGCATAATTTTTGGGGCCTGTAATCTAACTGGCCAACAGTAAAATTTTTATATGGTGACCGCCGAAAGTACCTCCAGGCACATCATCAAATGTTCTTCTCTGTACGGTGAATTAATAATTTTTGGGGCCTGTAGTCCACTGGCCTGCAGTAAAATTGATATCCATTGACCGTCTAATATGCCTCCAGCCACATAATCACTTGATCTTTTCTGTACGATGAATGCCTAATTGTTAGGGCCTCTGAGGAATTCAACACCTGCGACGACCACGTGTAATCGAATTTCAACTATTATTATTTGTGGTTTATTCAAGAGGGTGGATTTTGTTAGCCATGTTTTTAATCCAATTTTATATTTTTAGTTTTTTTTTTAACATTTCAGGTTCGCCTGCCAAATGTAAAGTTATGCACATGGGAAGGAATAATGCAAGTCACCGTTACATACTAAATGGTAAAACACTCAATAACACTGACATGGAAAAGGACCTAGGAATTTTAATAAACAGCAAACTAAGCTGCAAAAACCACTGTCAGGCAGCTGCTGCTAAGGCCAATGAGATAATGGGTTGCATCAAAAGGGGCATAGATGCCCATGATAAGAACATAGTCCTACCACTTTACAAATCGCTAGTCAGACCACACATGGAGTACTGTGTACAGTTGTGGGCTCCTATGAATAAGGTAGGCATAGCAGAGCTGGAGAGGGTCCAGAGAAGGGCAACAAAAGTAATAACTGGAATGGGGCAACTACAGTACCCTAAATAAAGATTATCAAAATTAGGGTTATTCACTTTAGAAAAAAGACAACTAAGGGGAATTCTAATTACTATGTATAAATATATCAGGGGTCAGTACAGAGATCTATCCCATCATCTATTTATCCCCAGTACTGTGACTGTGAAGAGGGGCATCATCTGCGTCTTGAAGGAAGAAGGTTTGTACACAAACATAGAAGAGGATTCTTTATGGTAAGACCAGTGAGAATATGGAACTCTCTGCCTGAGGAGGTGGTGATGGTAAGTACAATAAAGGAATTCAAGAGGGGCCTGGATGTATTTCTGGAGTGTAATAATGTTATAGGCTATAGCTACTAGAGAGGGGTCGTTGATCCAGGGAGTCATTCTGATTGCCTGATTGGAGTCGGGAAGGAATTTTTTATTCCCCTAAAGTGGGGAAAATTGGCTTATACCTCACAGTTTTTTTTTTGCCTTCCTCTGGATCAACTTGCAGGATGACAGGCTGAACTGGATGGACAAATGTCTTTTTTCGGCCTTATTTACTACACTGCGTGCAGAATTATTAGGCAAATGAGTATTTTGACCACATCATCCTCTTTATGCATGTTGTCTTACTCCAAGCTGTATAGGCTCGAAAGCCTACTACCAATTAAGTATATTAGGTGATGTGCATCTCTGTAATGAGAAGGGGTGTGGTCTAATGACATCAACACCCTATATTAGGTGTGCATAATTATTAGGCAACTTCCTTTCCTTAGGCAAAATGGGTCAAAAGAAGGACTTGACAGGCTCAGAAAAGTCAAAAATAGTGAGATATCTTGCAGAGGGATGCAGCACTCTTAAAATTGCAAAGCTTCTGAAGCGTGATCATCGAACAATCAAGCGTTTCATTCAAAATAGTCAACAGGGTCGCAAGAAGCGTGTGGAAAAACCAAGGCGCAAAATAACTGCCCATAAACTGAGAAAAGTCAAGCGTGCAGCTGCCAAGATGCCACTTGCCACCAGTTTGGCCATATTTCAGAGCTGCAACATCACTGGAGTGCCCAAAAGCACAAGGTGTGCAATACTCACAGACATGGCCAAGGTAAGAAAGGCTGAAAGACGACCACCACTGAACAAGACACACAAGCTAAAACGTCAAGACTGGGCCAAGAAATATCTCAAGACTGATTTTTCTAAGGTTTTATGGACTGATGAAATGAGAGTGAGTTCTTGATGGGCCAGATGGATGGGCCCGTGGCTGGATTGGTAAAGGGCAGAGAGCTCCAGTCCGACTCAGACGCCAGCAAGGTGGAGGTGGAGTACTGGTTTGGGCTGGTATCATCAAAGATGAGCTTGTGGGGCCTTTTCGGGTTGAGGATGGAGTCAAGCTCAACTCCCAGTCCTACTGCCAGTTTCTGGAAGACACCTTCTTCAAGCAGTGGTACAGGAAGAAGTCTGCATCCTTCAAGAAAAACATGATTTTCATGCAGGACAATGCTCCATCACACGCGTCCAAGTACTCCACAGCGTGGCTGGCAAGAAAGGGTATAAAAGAAGAAAATCTAATGACATGGCCTCCTTGTTCACCTGATCTGAACCCCATTGAGAACCTGTGGTCCATCATCAAATGTGAGATTTACAAGGAGGGAAAACAGTACACCTCTCTGAACAGTGTCTGGGAGGCTGTGGTTGCTGCTGCACGCAATGTTGATGGTGAACAGATCAAAACACTGACAGAATCCATGGATGGCAGGCTTTTGAGTGTCCTTGCAAAGAAACGTGGCTATATTGGTCACTGATTTGTTTTTGTTTTGTTTTTGAATGTCAGAAATGTATATTTGTGAATGTTGAGATGTTATATTGGTTTCACTGGTAAAAATAAATAATTGAAATGGGTATATATTTGTTTTTTGTTAAGTTGCCTAATAATTATGCACAGTAATAGTCACCTGCACACACAGATATCCCCCTAAAATAGCTAAAACTAAAAACAAACTAAAAACTACTTCCAAAAATATTCAGCTTTGATATTAATGAGTTTTTTGGGTTCATTGAGAACATGGTTGTTGTTCAATAATAAAATTAATCCTCAAAAATACAACTTGCCTAATAATTCTGCACTCCCTGTATGTTACTATGTTACTATATGTATTTGACATGTATTTGTACTGGCCTGCAGTAAAATTGATATCCAATGACCGTCTAATATACCTCCAGCCACATAATCACTTGTTTTTTTCTGTACGTTGAATGAATAATTTATGTGGCCTATACTCCACTGGCCTGCAGTAAAATTGATATCCAATGACCGTATAATATACCTCCAGCCACATAATCACTTATTCTTATGTGTGTGTGACACATGGAGACACTAAAGACTATGAAGGAGATAAAAAAAAACTTCTGTGTCGTTTGGCGCACAGTAGGAAAAAATCTCCTGCATAGTGAAGAGAGAGAAGAAAGAAAAGTAGGAAAGAAGATAAGGCATGCAAGCTCTACACATAGATAGGATATTTGGGTTAGATCGTTTACTGGGCTAACCCCGCCCTCCATGGCACATGGCTGCCCAGTAATGTTACAGATAGGCAGGTACATTCCACCTCATGCCTTGACCAATAGAAATACCTTTTAGACCTGGAAGGTACACATTCGCACATTTCCCGAGAGTGGCGGTGGGTGGCGCTCAAACACTCACCATCCACTACCACAACCAGAACATGCGCAAATGCTCCAACAAATGTGGCCCTAATCGGACAACATCTATTTAATCTGGTACAAATATGCTACTGACACACAGTGAATCTCTGTTAGACATGGTTCCGAAAGGGGGGATCAGTCCCTGAGGAAGGTCTTTTAAAACAGGGTTGACCAATAAAGGTGATATAGCATTCACATGGACACCAGTCCCACCAACCAATGTTTCATGTTGGGGCCCCCATGGTTCAGTGGGACCGGCATCAGTGTGCCATACCCCACCGTTGCTGATGAGGACCCGCTGGCAGCCTTCACTAAGAACATTGCTCTCAGAGCAAGCAGCCATTAGATCCCTCTCAAACCAACGGTGGCGGCTTTCACATGGGAAGTAGGGACCAGAGTGCTGATTTATAGAATTTCCCTTGCAACGACCTGACCCGATCACGCTCTCATAACCGTAATCAGGTCAGACCTTACACAGGGAGGCATATAGAAAATAAACCTACATACCATTCCTAAGCCAAAAAAAAAGTCTACTATAGTCATCCTATGCTTAATGAAACTTTCCATGACAGTTCCCTCCTCTCTGTAATATGTCCCCTGTGTTCTTTGAGTCTCTTGCTGAATCTTCGGTTTCCTCAGCGTGAGTTGTTTGTGAGTCGGCCTTATGCTCCTGTAATTTGCCCACTGGCTCCTGGTATCGCCCATACGGCTCAGGTAGGAGAGTGAAGGGTCCCGGGCTACTTAAGAAACCTTGTCGTGGTGTCCGGGCTTAGACATGTTCTACACCGTAGGACATGTTGACTAATCTCTCAATTTTAAAATCAGTTTGAGGATTTAGTGAGACTGCAGAGTGCACCTGTGTTTGTTATTGTTTTGTTATATTGTTATATTAATTATGACATCCGCACTTGTTACCTTGTGTAGGATGTCTATTGTGGTACTTGTGGTTCGCCGCGGGCATCCTCCATTGTATGCATTTTGCTGGGGATTGCCATTAGCAACGGGCCACAAGTGCAGGATTTGCTCCCCTATAGATATGCACAACTGCATGTGGGTTTGAGCACCTCCTGCTAATGCCAACCTGTCTTCTTAGTTTGTTTCCTCAGCTTGCCCTCGTCGATTGTGGTGCTCCTTGGGTGTTATTGCCTCCATGATGATGCTCCATCCTTCGGTTCGATTCTTTGGGGAGTTGACTCTGAGGCAGGTCCTGATGTGGTAAGGTGTGGCGTGGCGATGAACGTTTAGTTGGACATCCTTTCCATCAAAGACATAGGTTGATCCGTGGTGTATCTGGGAGCTGCGATGAGGATGTGATTCTCTGCACGTGACTGGGCGATCCGATCGATCAAACAGCAGGAGCATCTCACCAGGATATATATGATAAAGAGAAAACAACAACATGAGGATATATACTCCTATTTCCTTCAACCAGTTACCTATGGAAAACAGGAAATCTCCAAAACCACCCAAAGCTGCGAAAGGATTCTATCCCTCAGTAATAGCCCTATCTCAATTACAGTGATCTTATCCATATGGGCCTGGACTTTATCCCTGGTATCTGCAGTCCTCTCCTATAAACTCACAGAAACCCCCCTAAGAAGCTAAAAGAAAATCCAGCGCCATCTATTCCTGTAAGACGAGGGTTGGATTGGTGCACCTGTTGGCAAGGGAAACAAGAGCGAAATATCATCATAGTCAATGTTTAATTTCTTAATCAGTTTTGCCACATATTCCTCTTGTATCTGCTGCAAGTCTCTAGGCATCAGAATTAATGGACTCATTGTCCATGGGGTTGGGAAAGGCTCTTCCCATCCAATTTACTACTCCTCCCTTTGACCATAGACCGTTAAGAGTCTTTGGTAAGCCCTTGAATCTTTAATGCCCTTGCATATATTGTTCTACTGGGCTGTGCAGACTGTACAATAGGCTGATTAGCATGCTCAGACAAAACCTGTTCCACAGGTTCTGTAAATCCATGAACCTGTGGTAGAGTCAAGTGTGCGCAGATCCCATCCCCTGATTGTACAATGGTACATATGGGGGTGGGACAGGAGTTGGAGTCACAATGGGGGTTTTACTTTGCTGTCTTGTATTTGAACTGCACAAGTCAGTCCAAAACTTTTGCACAGATAGCCATGCCTGGCCACAAGTTTTCATATACATTTTTTTCCAATGAGGGTCTCCTTTGTACCATGGAAAAGTGTCTATGTCATTCAGACATAGGCCCTTGATCATGGCCATATGAAAGTCTGAAAAAGACCCTTCTTTTTGGAACGGGTCAGTACATTTCATTCCTTCTGTCCATTTACACATATTATCAACCCAAGGATCAGTATAAAATGGACCTAAACACCTCTGGACAAACATTTTTGGACTTTCCCCCAATTCATTTTTAGGAGACAGTTTCACCATAGAGTGATTCGCAGCAGACTTAGGAACATGATTTTCAGTTCTAAATTTAAAATTCAGTTTCTTTTTGGGATCCTCCTTACCATAAGAATTGCCCATTTTTACTTAGCTAAAATATACAGTGAGATCAGCTGAATTTGGAGGTTTATCAAAGAATGTTTGTGTTCAGTGCAAAAATACTTACTGATAAACCTTATGCTTATCAGTTTATGTGGGTTTTTATCCTATTTCTTCTAATTCAGGTTCATAACTACTCCTGAATTTATGGCAGATTTAAAACTATTCTGGATGGTATTACTTCTAATTCAGGCTCATATTACTCCTGAATCTATGGCAGATTTTAAACTATTGATGGCCAATTTTTATACCTTCAATTTCAGCATGAACTCACATACGATCTATACATAATCTATACATAGTCTATACAGTAAAATTCAACCTTATATATATATAACGACTAAAAATGCTTAAGCAACTATACAGCTATATACAGGTTTTAGCAAAGGATATTCGTTGCACACAATACTGTTTTTCAGATTAGGGGACTACAGACCCCATTTTTTCTTCAGGAATATCAGATTCCTGGGGGACTTCAGATCCCTCTATTTCTTTAGGAATATCAAATTCCTGGGAGATGCTTATCAGAAGCGCTTACCGGGTTCAAATAATCCACTCTTACAGTATAGGGCAGTAATAATATATATCTTAAATATAGAATCACTTACCCGATACTGTATTCTGGTGGATCCTACCTTCTGACACCAAACTGTTAGCGGTTTTCTTCAGGCAGGTTTATGATGGTTATATGATGAGGCATCAGACCTCCAACCCATGAATATTTCCCTGTGCAACGAATATCAGGTTTGCTTCTGATCAGGAGGTAAATAACCAGCCCAGACTGAACTTAGGTTGTTAAATATCGGATATCTTTATTTTTCAGCACATACTTATAGGGCTTTTAGGGGGTGGGTGCATATTGTCTCTCAAGATCCAATTGGAACAATCCTGGTATTTCTTAAGAGGCCTTGGGAACGTGTGTTGTCAAAATACAGTAGAAACTTTGTTAAACAATGCTGGCATCTGCTATATACAATACTTGCAAAAGAGCTATTTTACATTGAACAGGTTTTCCTCTACATGCTAATAAGTTGAAGTATCTCAGTTCGTTGTCATTGTATGTGAGGTGAGATGTTAAATAGCCTTTTGTTCACGGATGCTGCTATTCTGTCCAGCACTGGCAGGGTGTGAGCTATGTTAATTCGAGGTACTGCATTTCCACAAGAGATGAGGCTTGTATAATATATGTCTAATCTGTGATGTATCAAAAGTAAGATTATGAAAATCTCTTTCAAGAATATTCGCAATCAACACTACAAAAAACACATAAAATTCAATCACCACCTTTCCCTTTTTAAAAATAACAATAAAAAATAAAGATAATTTATCCCAAAACTCCTGTACTATTAAAATATAAAGTATTTATCCCACACAAAGAACAGGAAAATATATCAAAATGGCCGATTCCCATTTTTTGGGTCACTCAGGCTCCCAAAAAATTTTAATAAAAAGGAATTAAAAAGTTTTTAGTTTTTTAGAAACCTAAGAATAGCTGTAATTATACTGACCTGCAGAATGAAGTTAACATGTCATTTTTACTGCATAGTAAACACTATAAAAACAAAACCCACAAACTAACGAGGATCTTTTTTTTTTTTTTTACAATTCTACCCTATTTAGCATTTTTTTTGCCAGTTTCCCACTACATTGTATGCCACTAGTTGAGCCATTAGAAAGCACAACTTATCCAGTAAAAAAGCAGCATTCATATGGCCATGTGAATAGGAAAAAAAAAAAAGTTTTGGTTTCTTTAAGGCTAGGAGTCAAATGAAAAGATGAAAGAAACTGAAAATCGCTGCATCAGGAAGAGATTAATGAGGCCTGAGTATTGCTGCTCAAAATAGATTATGTGACCGAAATTCCCAGTGATGCAATAAAAGGGTCTCTTCTAGAGCCAATTGATTCTGAACTATTCAAATTGATTACGAATTACCACCCCCCAACAAAAAAAGAAGTAAGATGTGTTTGGCATGAATCGATTAACATGGTGGCCTCCATTTTACAGATCAAAAGACAGAGAAGAATGAATATATTCTTAACTAAAAAGGGCAAATTTTTGGACTATTTGTTAAAAACCAAACAGCGATTGCGCTGCCCCCCCCCCCCCCCCCAATATTAAGCCCCTCAGATGCTGCTTTCATCGCTGATCGTGGCATCTGAGATGAATATTAAGGCTTTTCAGGGGTTGATCAGTTAAAAAAAAAATTGCACTTACCTTATCAGCCTTGCACTGTTATCTAGTGTTTATAACTTTTTACAGGATATTAAAATTGATTCAAATGGCAAAACTGCAGAACAACAATCACATCCATCAACTACAACATGTCATGTTATTTATAACTACATTGTTTTGTTGCTTCCTGGCAACTGTAATGCAGGCATTTTAATGACTACAACATATTCAACCAGGTTGAAATTTATGGACATATAGATGAGCAAAGTTTCGAAAAATTTGATTCAGCAGCTTTGCCGAAGTTCTCCAAGGTGTTCCGAATTAATTTGTCACAAATCGCTATAAATCAGGCACAAATCAGATGTACTTATACGTTGGCTAAAGTAATGGATGGAGCGGGCTGCTGCAGTAAGCCTGTATCATTCAGCAGACACCCGGTTGCAAGGGCAGGTAACGGCAATCCCACCAAACCCCATTTTTTAACCCCCTAAGATGCCATGATCAACACGGCATCTGTGAGCTAAGGCAGAGGGATGTGGTTCCCTCTGCCTTCAGATCGGAGCCCCCACAGTGAAATTGTGGAGCTCAAATTGGTTACCATGACAGCAAGGACGCTTTTAAAGCTTTCCAGGCCTGCCATGGTAAGTTTGATGCTGTTCTGTGCATGAGGCCCAGCTCAGCAGGGAGTGCAGTATAATGACATTCACCCTAATAGATTTCTATAAGAGTGAATAGGACAAGGGATCCAAAGATCCTAGGTTCTAGCCCGTCTGAAAATGTCTAAACTATTGAAATATGGCTATATGAATATAAAATTATGGCTATTGGAACATGGGCAGATAAAAAAACTAAAATATAAAACCAAAAATAGGCCTGGTACTTAAGGGGTTAATATGCTTTGTTAATAATACAACCAATGAAGAAAATTTAAAATCAGATTGTGAATAAATTTAACAAGTACACATTTAAATTGTAAATGACTCTGTTCTGTCAAATGGAAAACTATTAAAAGAACAGAAATTATTTTTGAAAACACTATAGACATGAATCCCTTTAAAAAAACTAATAATTTCCAAGTATAAAATCTGAAACGATAAAAATATATGGGATTATACTGTAGGTCATACATTTCCTAACATCAACCTTAAAATGAAACACATGACAAAATGGATTCAATTGGCCATGGCCTTTATTAAATTAACCTTGTACATATTAACGTAAAACTTCATAACCATGAATAATGAAAACAATAACTTAAGACATAATAACAATTTTATACTGATACTGTAAATAATAAATAAAAATGTAATAAAACCTGATCACAGCCATAAACTCAAGCTCAATACCACAATTTCAAAAAATATAAGGCCCATGCCCCAGATTTCAATAAAAAGGCCATGACCAAAGCATAATAAAGCAAAAAATTAAACAAAAAAATGAACAAAAAGAAGTGAAGCCAATCCAGTGACCCACATTATATGCTAAAAACTTCACCACTGCCCCAAATCCCTTAATCAATAACCAATCTGTTAATGGGCAAGAAAACATTGGCAACGAACCCTAGCAAAAGATTTGCCATTCATCAAACCAATAATACAGACATTGCTATCATGGGCAGAATTTGCTCAAAGGATGGCAACCAAAGATAAACAATCCCAAAGTTGTTACCATGCAAAGGACTTCTTCTCAGAGATGGTACACATGATTTAGGTGGGAAAACCTTCCTCATAGCAATAAAACAGAGGGATTTACAACAGGGATGAACATAATCCCATGTGGATCCCTCCATAAGGTCCGGCATCCCTACATACTATGAACCTTATGGTATTTTGCTTTTAAAATGTATTAGGGTTAAAACTAGATGGGCCGAACATGGTGGATGGATCAAACATGGCCACCGTATTATTGCCATAAGTGACAGGAGCCTGAAAACTAGCTGCAATATAATATGGTGGCCAAACAGGGGCTGTTGCTGGTATGGTATATGGCTGGTAAGACGGAGACACAATATGCAAGTTATTGCTGTTCTGGCCTGCAATTTCCTGCAGGTTATTCGACAGTAAACACTGAATATTATTAAGCTCTGGCATACCCACTTCTACAACCCCAGCGCTCTCCTGTCCTACAGGTGGGAGCCCTTCTTCCACCATCTGCTTTTCCTCCTTTTTCACATCATCTAATATCGATGCATCTTGTTGACTTTTCTAGGACATGGAGATCAAGAAGGATTATGTCAAAGAAGTAAAGTTAGCAAAAGATGAGGATGGTCATCATTAAGACCAGGCCTCACTAAAGGGTGCAGACTGGATGGTATAGGTTGGCATGCTGGCAGTGTATAAGAATAAAGGCTTCCATCTCATTGGCAACTACATATTATTAGTTGAGATGAGCGAATTTAAAAAAAAAATGTGGTTCGATTCAAATTGATTTGTGCCGAATTGCGTTAAAAAACTGCTATTTTCTGGCTGCAGAGAGTCTTTATAATGGTGTAGAACTCTGTTCCTTGCAGTAACAAGCATAGGGAGTGTGCTGTGGTAGTGAAACAATACTGTGAGTCAGAATGACATGTGGATGACAGTCATCGCTCTTAGAATCACTGCACACTTCACTTATTTGGGCAGTTACGGGGCCAAAACTGACCAAATAACTTAAGTGGAACACAGCCTTACAGGTAAATGTTAGTGTCAAGAACAAGTGCACTCCTTTTACACATAGATGTCTACAGAACCTGTTCTATTAAATGCTTATACAAGTAAAGCCCCCCCCCCGACAGAGTGGAGTGGGTGTCAGCAGTAAGTTTGTGTTGACGTCACTGATTATTTTGCCCTTCCTCTGATCCGTTAGAACAATAACCTACAAAAAATGGATCCTGTCTGTTGAGCATCCGCCTTCACTCGGTCAGCAATCCATCAGTTTTGCTAAAGCCAAACAAAACATGAGTGGATACAAAACAGAGATGACAACTGAAAGGAATATTTGCATGTCTTCTGTGTTTTGCACAGACCGTCTTATGGCTACCAAATCATAAGCCAATTCTGATGCAAAATAGGGACCATGTCATGCAGGCCTTACAGCTGTTACATAGGATAGACAGGATCTGTTGACAGATCAGAAGGTAAAAATAAAAGATGACGTCATGAAGTGGGGAGGGTTGGAACAGCATGAGAAGTCCACAGAGTGGCCCTATGACATAGTGGTGAGGTGGAAGCAGCATGAGGAGACCACAGAATGGCACAATGACAGTGTGAAGGTGGCATCGTCAATACATCAGGAGGCCACAGAGTGGCACAATGACAGAGTATGGAGGTGGCGGTAGCAGCAGCCTCAGGAGGAGGCCACAGGGTGGCACAAGGACAGTGTGGAGGTGACAGCAGCAGAATCATGAGGCCACAGAGTGGCACAATGACAGAGTGTGGAGTTGGCGGCAGCAGCAGCATCAGGAGGAGGCCACATGGTGGCACAATGACAGTGTGGAGGTGGCAGCAGTATCAGGATGCCACAGAGTGGCACAATGACAGAATGTGGAGGTGGCAGCAGCAGAATCAGGAGGAGGCCACAGGGTGACACAATGACAGTGTGGAAGTGGCAGCAGCAGCATGAGGAGATCAAAGAGTGGCACAATGACAGAGTGTAAAGGTGGCATCAGCATCAGGAGGAGGCCACAGGGTGGCACAATGACAGAGTGTGGAGGTGGCGGCAGCAGAATCAGGAGGAGTCCACAGGGTGGCACAAAGACAGTGTGGAAGTGGCAACAGCAGGAGGCCACAGAGTGGCAAGGTGACATAGTGTTGAGATAGCAGCAGCATCAGGAGACCACAGAGTGGCAAGGTGACATAGCGTGGAGGTGGCAGCAGCATCAGGAGACCACAGAGTTACCCGGTGACAGAGTGTGGAGGTGAGTGGCAATACCAGTACCTGCTGAAGATGGTGGGTGAAAAAAGTAGCACTTGGCATCAAATGTGTGGCATCAGGCTGGTGGCAGCATCAGAATAATCGCTGAGGCAGGTAGCCAGAATAAACCAGTCTGTTTTGCCAAAGTGTTGGTGTGGCACCATGGATGATCTAGTCTGATGCATCAGGCATTGGTGGGTGGAAATCCTGGCTGATCCACACATGATTAATCTTGACAAAGGTCAGTATCTCCACATTTTGCGAGTTCTTCTTGGGGTAACTATGGCCCCCGCCGCACTAAACACCCGCTCTGATGCCACACTACTGGACGGGCAGAACAGCTTTTTCAGGTAATTCTGCCAGTTGTGGCCACAAATCCAGTTTGGCTGCCCAGTAGTCCAGTGGATCTTCAATGTGGGGTGGCAGGGGGCTGTCCAAGCATGCCACCATCTGCTGGTTCAGGTCCTGATCCAGGTCTAGCTGCTGCTGCTGGTGAGTAGTTTCTTCACTAGGCGGGTAAGGAAAGTTGCTCATCAGCGACTCTAGACCAAAGTTGCTGCTGATGGAGCTGAAACTGCTCCTACCTCCCCACCCTGCCACAGCAGCCATGGCAGAGGAATGTGAGCACAGAGGACCCCTCCGGTCAGACCTGCGAGAGGATGGACGATGGCGCAGATAGGCAGCGGCCAACTGACTACATAGGATGTCTCTATAGTAGTTCAGTTTGTCTTCCCTCTCAGTGGGTGTAAAAAAGGCCCCAATTTTGGACCGGTAGCAAGGGTCCAACAAGGTGAAGAGCCAGAAGTCATCCCTCTACTGAATGGTGACAATTTGGCTATCACTACAGAAGCAAGTGGGTCCTCTGCCTCGTCTTCCTCATCACCTTGTAGCTCCTCTGGCTGCTCCTACTCCTTCTTGACTATCACCTGTGTAGAAAAACCACCCATTTTGCTACACATTGCTTGTGCTACAATATCCTCCTCCTCCTCCAGTTCAGCCCCCTCAAGGCTCATGTGGCCTTGGAATCTAGGCGCCACGTCTCCAGTCCCCTGACCAGCCAGATTTACCAGCATCTGTTCCAGGACATGAACCAGATATAACTGCACCGCTGAACGGCAAATATATATTTTTTTGTTACTAATACACGCCAAAAAGGGGTGTAATTTTCTCACTTCACCACACAACGACAAATACTTTTTTGTGCCACTAATACACACTTAAAAGGGCTTTAGAATATATAACTGTACCCCTGAACGGCAAATATATACCGTATTTTTCGCTTTATAAGACGCACTTTTTCCCCCAAAAAAGTGGGGGGGAAATGGCCGTGCGTCTTATAAAGCTGATACTTCACTGGCCGCTATGCTGCACAGCGCAGCCAGCGAAGTATCAGTGTGGAGGGAGGAGGCGGGGACACTCATGGCGGGGTCCGGAGCAGTGACTCTACTCTAATACACTGGGCCCCGCAGCTGTTAAGTACATTCAATCCGAATTGGTCCGCAATTATTGTACTGTACTACCTTATGTATAGCATTAAGACGGTGCAGACCGGCAGCTCCCTCGGTCATGCGCCGCCTGCCCCGCCTGCCGCAGCTCCCTCCTCATGCGCCACCTGCCGCAGCTCCCTCCCCATGCGTCACCTGCCCCGCCTGCCGCAGCTCCCTCCTCATGCGCTGCCTGCCCAGCCTGCCTGTTCATTCATAAAGTGAGATAAGCAGGCAGACGGGCAGGCGGCGCATGAGGATGGAGCTGCGGCAGGCGGGGCAGGCGGCACATGATCGAGGGAGCTGCCGGTCTGCGCCATCTTAATGCTATACATAAGGTAAGTACAGTACAGCACAGCAATTGCGGACCCATTTGGATTGAATGTACTTAACAGCTGCGGGGCCCGGTGTATTAGAGTAGAATCACTGCACTGGGCCCCGCCATGAGTGTCTCCGCCTCCTCCCTCCACACTGATGCATCTGATGGGGGATCTGTAGATGACACTCATCCACAGAGCCCCATAAGTGTCACCCACAGAGCCCCATAAGTGTCACCCACGGAGCCCCATAAGTGTCATCCACAGATCCCCCATCAGTGCAATCCACAGATCCCCCATCAGTGTAATCCACACATCCCCCATCAGTGTAATCCACAGATCCCCCATAACAGTGCATCATCCACGGATCCCCCCATAACAGTGCATCATCCACAGAACCCCCATAACAGTGCGTCAGCCACAGATCCCCCATAACAGTGCGTCATCCACAGATCCTCCCATAACAGTGCATCATCAACAGATCCTCCCATAACAGTGAGTCATCCACAGATCCCCCATAACAGTGCATCATCCACAGATCCCCCATAACAGTGCATCATCCACAGATCCCTCATAACAGTGTGGCATCCACAGACCACCATTAGTTTAAAACCTACCAAAAGCACACCTTTTGGTTCAAAATATTTTTTTCTTATTTTCCTCCTAAAAAACCTAGGTGCATCTTATCATCAGGTGCGTCTTATAAAGCAAAAAATATGGTATATATTTTTTTGCCACTAAGGCCCCTTTCACACGGGCGAGAATTCCATGCGATTGCAATGCGTGAGGTGAACGCATTGCATCCGCACTGAATCCGGACCCATTTACTTCAATGGGGCTGTACAGGTGAGCAGTGATTTTATAATAATAATAATAATAATAAATAATATTCTTTATTTATATAGCGCCAACATATTCCGCAGCGCCTTACAATTCAGAGGTTCATGTACAAACAGTCATAAATAACATAGCAACAGACAAGTCGATTATTACAACAAGAGAAATGAGGGCCCTGCTCGCAAGAGCTTACAATCTATGAGGGGATAGGGGTGACACAAAAGGTAGAAGTGCTTGTTATGTATGATAGTCCAGCCATCTTGGGAGAATAGGGTAGCAGATATAAAGCCACATGAGCCGGTCAGCAGCCAATATACGAAGTACTTCTGGGTGCAGTGGAGGCTCATCTTCAGGGAATGATAAATGGGCTATGGGAGATTAAAACAAGGGAGGTGATAGGCCACCCTGAAAAGATGTGTTTTTAGCGAATGCTTAAAACTGTGCATGTTGTGATTAGGCCTGATTTCTTGGGGTAGGGCATTCCAGAGAACCGGTGCAGCTCAGGAAAAATCTTGGAGTCGGGAGAGAGACGTTCAGATTTTTGTGGAAGTCAGTCATAAGTCATTGCCTGAACGGAGAGCATGGGTAGAGTGGTAGACAGAGATGAGGGAAGAGATGTAGTGTGGTGCAGCACTGTGGAGGGCTTTGTGGGTGAGGACAAGCAGTTTGAATTGGATTCTTTAGTGTATGGGTAGCCAGTGCAATGACTGACACAGGACGGAGGCATCAGAGTAGCAGTTGGACAGATAGGTGACCCTGGCTGCTGCATTAAGAATAGATTGGAGAGGGGAGAGTCTATTGAGGGGGAGGCCAATTAATAGTGAGTTGCAGTAATCAAGGCGGGAGTGGATCAGGGCAACAATGAGAGTTTTTGTTGTTTCCATAGTGAGAAAGGGGCAGATACTAGAGGTGTTTTTGAGGTGCAGGCGCCATGAGCGGGAGAGAGATTGAATATAGGGGGTGAAAGAAAGATCAGTCTCAAAAGTCACCCCGAGACAGCGGGCGTGTTGCCTAGGAGTGATGACGGTGTTGCACACCGAGAGGCAGACATCAGGTTTAGGTAGGTTAGTAGATGGAGAGAACACAAGAAGTTCAGTTTTTGAAAGATTTTGTTTCAGATAGAGAAAGGACAATAATGTTAGAGATGGCAGAGAGACAGTCACTGGTGTTCTGTAATACAGCAGGTGTGATGTCAGGGGATGAAGTGTATAGTTGTGTGTCATCAGCATAGAGATGGCACTGGAAACCAAATCTGCTGATGGTCTGTCCAATTGGTGCTGTGTACAGGGAGAAGAGGAGAGGGCCTAGGACTAAACCCTGAGGAACTCCAACAGCGAGGGAGAGTGGTGAGGAAGTGGAGCCAGCGAATGATACACTGAAAGAGCGACCAGAGAGATAGGAAGAACACCAGGAGAGGGCGGTGTCCTTAAGGCCGATGGATTGGAGCATGTCGAGTAGGAGATGGTGGTCTACAGTGTCAAAAGCTGCAGAGAGGTCAAGGAGAATGATCAGAGAGTAGTTACTGTTGCATTTTGCTGTCAGGAGGTCATTTGTCACTTTGGTGAGGGCAGTTTCTGTCAAATGCAGGGGGCGGAAACCAGATTGTAATGGATCGAGGAGAGAGTGATCACAGAGATAGCGGGTAAGGCGAGAGTAGACCAGAAGTTGTGCAGGATGGGTCGAGAGATGTTTTTTTTTTAAGTAATGGAGTAATGATAGAGTGTTTGAAAGAGGAGGGGAAGATACCAGAAGAGAGGGAGAGGTAGCAAAAAAAAATATTGTCCAGCTTCACATCGCAGTGCGTGTTTTATTAGGAAACGTGCTTAAAAACCAAACATCAGGCTCATATCATCAACATGTTTCGGATCAACATATATTACAGATCCTTCCTCATGATACAGAGAATAAGACTGACAAATCTTACATACAGAGTAAAAGCAGTGATTCAGCTGTGGATTATTGATTGGCAATTGGACTGCTTTCACCCCACCCACAGCATATACCACTGAGACACAGGAACAGAACTGCATGAGAAGAAGAGAGGGGAAAAAAAATAAAAAAAAATAAAAATTAATTTTCACCCCTCTCTTCCTCCCACGCAAGAACCGCCCCTAAAGGACAAGAGAAGAAGATACATCTAATAATGCAATATTAAATCTTGTCTTTGATTAAGGCCCAAAGGCATACAGGACTGAAATCTAAAAATCCAATAGGCTTCTCTATTGAGAAGAGCTTTCCTATGGTCTCCGCCCCGTTTAGGAAAATTAACTCGTTCAATGCCCTGAACTTTCATGCCAGCAATATTGCCCTGGTGGCAGGAGGCAAAATGCTGGCTGACTGCTGACACATTTTTTACAAAAGCATGAGATATATCTGAGATATGTCTGCATATCCGAACTTTGAGGGCATTGGACGTGCATCCCACATATTGCAATTGACATGTAGAACAAGACACACAATACACCACATGTGTGGTATTGCAGTTAATGTATTGTTGTATCTCAAATGACTGCTGGGCTGCAACAGAGGCCACATTCCGTCCTGTTTGTACGACACTGCAACACGTACAAATGCGGTGCCCGCATTTGAACATCCCTTTAGACCTAAGCCAACATTGTTGTGGTACCGTACCATCTGAAAACCGACTCGGACTGAGTTTTTGAGAAAGTGTTGGCGCCTTGCGGGCAACACATTTTATTCCCTTGTCCACAATCGGTTTCCAGGCGGCATCTGTGCGCAAAACTGTCAGATCCTCCCTGCAGTGGTATGGCCGTTACATAGATGACCTGTTGTTCATCTGGTCGTCGGATGTGACGGCCATACCACTGTTTGAGAGATATCTCAATGATAATCTAATGAATCTGAGCTTTACGGTTGATTTTCATGTGCACACTATTTCATTTTTGGATCTTACTCTCCATGGTGATGTGGAAAAATCTGAGATAACCACTTGTACGTATAGAAAAGAGACAGCTGGCAATACCACTTTATTAGCCCTGTCCTGTCATCCGAAACACGTGGTTAAAAACATCCCTAGGGGTGAATTTATCAGATTAAGGAGGAACTGCTCAGATGATTCCACCTTCCTCAGAGAGGCAGAAAAGTTGACTGCTCGACTGCAGATCAGAGGTTACGGCCAGTCTTTAATAGACACAGCTAAAAAAACAGCTCTTGCTTTACCCAGGCGAGACCTGGTTTTTCCTAAATATAAAAAATACAAAGGTTTAAAACAAGGAGGCCAGACTGCAATGCCATTCTTTATAACTAACTATAGTCTTGAATATCTGGATGTCTGCAAGATTGTCAGAAAGAATCTGACAGTTTTGCGCACAGATGCCGCCTGGAAACCGATTGTGGACAAGGGAATAAAATGTGTTGCCCGCAAGGCGCCAACACTTTCTCAAAAACTCAGTCCGAGTCGGTTTTCAGATGGTACGGTACCACAACAATGTTGGCTTAGGTCTAAAGGGATGTTCAAATGCGGGCACCGCATTTGTACGTGTTGCAGTGTCGTACAAACAGGACGGAATGTGGCCTCTGTTGCAGCCCAGCAGTCATTTGAGATACAACAATACATTAACTGCAATACCACACATGTGGTGTATTGTGTGTCTTGTTCTACATGTCAATTGCAATATGTGGGATGCACGTCCAATGCCCTCAAAGTTCGGATATGCAGACATATCTCAGATATATCTCATGCTTTTGTAAAAAATGTGTCAGCAGTCAGCCAGCATTTTGCCTCCTGCCACCAGGGCAATATTGCTGGCATGAAAGTTCAGGGCATTGAACGAGTTAATTTTCCTAAACGGGGCGGAGACCAAAGGAAAGCTCTTCTCAATAGAGAAGCCTATTGGATTTTTAGATTTCAGTCCTGTATGCCTTTGGGCCTTAATCAAAGACAAGATTTAATATTGCATTATTAGATGTATCTTCTTCTCTTGTCCTTTAGGGGCGGTTCTTGCGTGGGAGGAAGAGAGGGGTGAAAATTAATTTATTATTATTTTTTTTTTATTCCCTCTCTTCTTCTCATGCAGTTCTGTTCCTGTGTCTCAGTGGTATATGCTGTGGGTGGGGTGAAAGCAGTCCAATTGCCAATCAATAATCCACAGCTGAATCACTGCTTTTACTCTGTATGTAAGATTTGTCAGTCTTATTCTCTGTATCATGAGGAAGGATCTGTAATATATGTTGATCCGAAACATGTTGATGATATGAGCCTGATGTTTGGTTTTTAAGCACGTTTCCTAATAAAATACGCACTGCGAGGTGAAGCTGGACAATATTTTTTTTGCTACTTCTCATCCTTGGTTCCGGTTCTGTGTCCGTGCTCCTCGGTGGTGTATGGTGAGGTGAGCTCCAACTTGGTGTTTTTACGTATAAGAAGAGAGGGAGAGGTTGAAGATTTTTGTTAGATGAGTGGTGACAGCCGGAGAGAGAGATTGGAGTAGGTGTGAGGGAATGGGATCAGAGGCGCAAGTGGTAGGACGAGAAGAAGAGAGGAGCCTGGAGACTTCTTCTTCCGTGACTGGGTCAAATGTGGACAGTGAGCCAGAGGAGATGCGGGGGGGAGGGGGGAGGGGGTGAATAGCACTTAGTGGCTGGGAGCTGATTTCATGACGGATATGTTCTATTTTCTCTGTGAAGTAGGTGGCTAAGTCTTCATCAGAGAGGTCTGTGGTGGGTGCCTGAACTTTAGGACTGAGGAGGAATTGGAAAGTTTTTTTGGGTTGTTGGACAGTGAGGAGATTAGAGTGGTGAAGTAAGTTTATTTAGCGAGGTTGAGGGTAGAGTTATAGGTTCGTGGCATGAATTTGTAATGGAGGAAATTCTCAGGTGTGCGAGTTTTCCTCCATATGCGTTCAGCACTCCTGGAGCAACGCTGGAGGAGGTGAGTTTGCGGTGTAAGCCAGGGTTGCTTTGGTCTGTGTTTGAAGGTTCTGAGGATAGGGGGCGCTACTTTGTCCAGGGTGCTTCTTAGGGTGTCATTTTAGTGATTTACAGCCTTATCGGAGCAGGAAAGGGAAGAGATTGGGGACAATGATGCATGTAGAGTGTCTGTAAGTGTATGAGGGTCGATGGCCTGTAGGTTTCTGTGCATGTAATAGGTAGGGGAGTGCTGGGATGGGTGCAGATTTGTGAGAGTGAAGGAGAAGATATTGTGGTCAGAAAGCGGAAGAGGAGAGTTATTAAAGTTGGAGATTGAGCAAAGCCAGTAGAAAACCAAGTGAAGTGTGTTACCGTCTTTGTGTGTCTGAGAGTTAGAGATTTGAGAAAGGCCAAGAGAGGAGGTTAGGGAGAGAAGCTGGGAAGCAGATGGGGAAATGGGGTCATTTATGGGGATGTTGACGTCTCCCAAGATAAGGGTTGGTATTTTTGAGGACAAGAAGTGTGGCAGCCAGGCAGCAAAGTGATCCAGGAACTGGGTAAGCCAGGGGAACAGTATGCAACCGCTATTCTGAGGGAAAGGGGATGGAAGAGCCTGAGGGTGTGAACCTCGAAAGAAGGTAATGAGAGTGATGGAACTGGGGGGATGACCTGGAAAGTGCAGTGTGGGGACAGGAGAATGCCAACTCCAACACCTTGTCTGTTCTTAGGTCTGGGGTATGGGAGAAGTGTAGGCCGCCATAGGAGAGAGCAGCAGGGGAATCCGTGTCAGATTCCTGAATCCAGGTTTCAGTGAGGGCCAGCAGGGTAAGAGAGTTAGTTAAAAAGAGGTTTTGAATGTAGGGGAGCTTGTTACAGACTGACCGTGAATTCCAGAGTGCACAGTTAAAAGAGGGGAAAGAAGGTGGACAACAAATGTTGATGAGGTTTGCAAGGTTTCTGTGAGAGATGGGGGAGGGGTTGATGTGGGGGCAGGGTGGGCCAGGGTTAGGAGAGATATTCCCTGAAATAAGAAGTAAAAGTAAAGAGAGGGAAATCAAATGGTTGTAGGATTTGTGGGAGAGCTTGTTGTGCTGCACCCTTGGACACGATGGTTTCAATTGATTAAGGAAGGTGAAAACAACATAGGAGCTGTACATGGGGGAGTGGATGAGAGAGGGGCAGATGTGGATGGAAGCTAATGGAGGAGGAACAGGGCAGTGAATGTGGAGGTAAAAAGTACATATAAAAAGGGACATAGAGACAAGGCACATAGTTGAGGAAGAGTGTGAGGATGTGTAGTACTGATAACCTACAGTACCTGTCTTACTGCCATGTTTAACTGCATGACACTTTGAGATAGAAGACTCATGCATGCACCCCTAAAGCTGTGTCTACATTTATAGGACTGAGTATGAAGGCAGCTATGGGAAGTCAGCTGCTTTGGGCTAATTAACAAGCTGATTTGCACCAAAAGAGGAGTAATTGAATCAAAGAAAAATAAACAAATCTAGGACCATGGCTGGCTCCAGCTACACACTAAATATCACATATTGTAACTACAGATACAATCTGCATTGAGTGATCAAGACAGTCATAAACATAATATCATAAACAGAATATCAGCAAATGTTTGAAGATGGTGCAGGACATTATATACAGCTAGCAGAGTTATTGCACCATAAGAGTGGAGATAGTGCAGAAGAGGGTGCTGATGATGAAGCAAGCAGAGTTATTGTACCATAAGAGTGGAGATAGTGCAGGAGAGGGTGCTGATGCATCACTTGTGCGTTGCGTGAAAATCGCAGCATGTTCTATACTCAGCTTTTTTCACGCAACGCAGGCCCCATAGAAATTAATGGGTCTGCGTGAAAATCGCAAGCATCCGCAAGCAAGTGTGGATGCTGTGCAATTTTCACGCATGGTTGCTAGGAGATTATAGGGATGAAAGCAACCCCGGACCCCATTAAAGTGTATTCACTGTATTATTTTCCCTCATAACATGGTTATAAGGGAAAATAATAGCATTCTTAATACAGAATGCTTACTAAAATGTGGATTGAGGGGTTAAAAAAGAAAAAAATTGAACTCACCTTATCCAATTGATCACGCAGCTGGCATCGTCTTCTTGCTTCTTCTTTCAGGACCTGCAAAAGGACCTTTGATGACATAATCGCGCTCACCACGTGGTGAGTGCGGTGATGTCAGCCCAGGTCCTGCTGAATGAAGATAGAAGATTGCACGGTTTTCTCGCAATGCACACGCTACACATCTGGAGCAAATACGGAAGGCCTGTGTGAAAGAGGCCAAATACACGCCAAAAAGCATTGTAAAGCCTCTTTCACACAGGCGTCACAGATTTTATCCGGATGCGTTCCGGTTGCGTTCAGGGAAAATAGTGCGATTTTGCTTGCGAGTGCTGTCAGTTTTGTATGCGATTGCGTCGCGTTATTGCGTTTTTCCCGCGTAGGTGACATGCTGATTGCATGCGTTTTTCACGCAAGTGAAAAAAAACTGATCCATCCTCTACATTTACCTGTTACTGCAAACACATATAAATACCCCCAGCATGCCTTGGTTTTTTGGACAGCTCTATTTGTTTGGGGAGTTTTGGTTGTTTGGTGTGTGTGTGTTTGGTGATTGGATTTCCATTTGCAGGATGTCCACTTTCACTGTATCATCCACTGACCATGTCTTCTTGCACTGGCTGGTCTTCCTCTGTTTTGGAGAGCGGCCAGAAATGATTGAGGAGGAACCGTATGTGGGTGCATCCTATAATTTCGCAGCGGGCCAGCAAAGGTTAATTTGTTGGCTTGTACTCTGACCTCTGTGCGCACCCTCTGAAGTTCTTTAATTATTGCCACATGTCGGTGGCTACGTTTGAACGGCTGTTGGGGGAGTTGAGGCCTGCCTTGACTTTCCAGGACACCAACATGCGATGGAGTGTGTCACCTGAAGAACGTCTTATTATTACTTTAAGGCAAGACTATATATTATCATACTCATACATGAATGACCCACTGTTTGTCAATACATAGCAGTTTTGTATATGTCCTGTGTCTTCATACCTTGACCAGTACTTCATAGTAGTAAACATGTATTGTATATAGTTCATTTTTATTCATTAATTGTGTGTGCTTTTGGGCCAGCCACTTGCAATTCTTCCCCCTTGCCCCCCTGTAGCAACGGCTATGCGGGTTAAGAAGCCACCAAACTCAGGGTCCCAATACTATAATTATAAATAGCTTTTCTCTGTAGTTTTGTTGGCCTTGGCTGACATAAACTACAGGTTTATCATTGTAGATATTGGGTCCTATGGAAGTACTGCAGATGCTCACATCTACAGGGCTTCCAGAATGGGTCGCTGGCTTCAGTCCAACCAATTGGACGTATCACAGCCAGAAAACCTTCCTGGCTTCTCTGGCCCACCAGCGCCTTATGTGGTTGTAGGGGACAAGGGTTTTGCCCTTTCTACCCACCTTATGCGTCCCTTTCCTAGGCGAGATTTGGATGCAAAGAGCCACACTTTTAATTATCGGTTAAGTAGGGCCAGAAGGCTTGTGGAATGCGCCTTTTGGATTTTTTCTAATAAATGGTGGGTTTTTCTTTCGCCCATCCAGCTGGCCCCAGAAAATATCAATGTGGTCATCAAAGCGTGTGTAGTGCTGCACAACTACATACGTCACCTATCGGTTCATTCCCTTTTCAGCAGTAGCACTCGACTCATGGAAGTTTGTGTTTGCCAGTATTTTTTTGTAACCTGGATGGTTATTTTTTAGGTAGTTTTTTTTATTTTTTAGCTAGGGACTCGCTAGATAATGAGAACTCTTGACGTGAGTTGCGAGCTTACATATTTTCAACACGGTATGTGAAATATGTACTAATACCTCATTCATTGCAAGTGGAAAATGTATGCATGTTTTCCCATCATCATTAATAAAGTTTTATTTGGCCTCATTCTCATATAATAAAAAATATCATTACATGTTCTGTCTCAGCATCGGTTGTACCTGCGACAAGCTTCTTGTAGACCCAGTCTGTAAGGATGTGTGCGGCAGGTTGAATGATCACTTTAACAGATAGCTTACTCAATGAATAAAGACTCCAGAGGTGATTTTCAATGCTTCTTTATGCTTCAAGGTAGCAAGGATATAAACATAGAGGCTTTTTCATAGGTAAATTTCTAATGAAGTTACACAGCTCCCACACTCTGCAGCCTCCTCATAACAACTATACAAAATGGAGTTACAGCAGGAAATGGAGGGTGGGAATAACCAACTAGCCAGAAACAGCAGGGGTGTAAGGATCATACCAAATAATATAGTAACATAACATGTAATAACAACTGCTAGACAGTAAAAGCTGCGTGGCAGCACACTCCCCGCCTGGTATCGAGAGATACCACTATACACTACATTATTTTCTTTTAACATACTATTAACATTCTATACAGTAACATGCTATTTAACCTTCTCAAGTCTATAAGCTAGCTATAGTAAAGGTCTTAAGTGACTCCTTCACATAACGTTGAATCTGAATTTTTGGATGCAGGCATAATTAGGACTGTCTCGGTGACTGGTCTCAGGAAGGTTTTTGATGCCCCATCCTTAACGATCCTGACTTCCACACTTCGGACTCTTCCATCATCACTAGTAATGGCCTTTGTAATAAGTCCAACTGGCCACTGGATCCGGTGAGCTTGCTGGTCTTTTAGCAGGACCAGGTCCCCTTCCTTTAAGTTAGGCTTCTGGGTTTGCCACTTTTTACGTCCTTGAAGAAGTGTGAGATATTCCTTCCTCCATCTGTCCCAGAAACAATCTGCAAGGTATTGAGCATATCTCCACTGACGTTTATATATGTCCTTTTCACCTTCCTGCGCTGTTCTTCTCAGTCCATAAGTTGCCACGGCAGGAGATGGACTATTTCCAAAGACATGGACTCTCATGCGATAATCTATCACCTGATCATTAACGTCATTGTTGCGGTGCCACAAGAACCGGAGATAATTTCTGTGGTCCTCTTTGACTATGAAACAGTGGAACATCTGTTTGACGTCAGCTGTCACGGCAATTGGTTCCTTCCTGAACCGCATCAACACTCCTACAAGGTTGTTTGTTAGATTTGGACCAGTTAGAAGAACGTTATTTAAAGAGGTTCCCTGGAACTGAGCGCTTGAGTCAAAGACTATTCTGATTTGCCCCGGTTTACGAGGATGGTAGACTCCAAAGGATGGAAGGTACCAGCATTCTTCACCTTCCATAAGGTCTGGTGCTGGCTCAGCGTGAAGGTTATCTAAAATCTTCTGCATAAATGCTATAAAGTGCTCTTGCATCTCAGGTTTGTTACAGAGAGTTTTCTTAAGTGCAGCAAATCTGGTTAAAGCTTGTTGTCGATTGTTAGGGAGAGTAAGCCTTGGTACTCGGAAGGGTAATGGAGCTACCCAACAGTTGGAATTGTCCTTGAAGAACTCTTCATCCATAATCTTGATGAACTCCTTGTCTTCGACTGAAGGGGCAATCTTGTTGTCATCACAAGTAGTCTGGTACACTGAATCACCAAGGTCCTTCTGAGAAGTGAGCTTGCAGTTTATACCTTGGAGTGCTTGATATGGAACTTCATTTTTCAAATCAAGTCTTTCCTTCACATAATAGTGCAATGGACATTTCATCGACCGATAGGCAACATTAGTTTTGTAGGAAGCTACGTCCAAGAGCTTGTGAGATTGATCTAAACAGACTTCTCCTATTATCACCCATCCAAGATCAAGTTTCTGGGCCTGAGGAGCATCATCTGGACCGTTACATAACTCTCTTATTTTATGAACTCTAGGAATGTCTCTTCCTAGTAGAATCAAAATCTTAACATCCTTGTAAAGAGGTGGAATGTAGTCAGCAATGTGGCTCAAATGAGGGTGATGACGTGCAACCTCTGGTGTGGGGATTTCTTCTCTATTGTTCGATAGCTGATCACATTCGATTAGAGTTGGAAGAGGAAACTCTATGTCCTCATATTCTGATGCCACTATGAAGCCATGGGCTCTTCTTCCAGAAGCATTGATCTTTCCTGCACATGTCTGCAAGGTATAGGACCAGGTCTCTCCATGAATGTTGAATAGGTCAAAGAATTCTGTACTGGCCAATGAGCGATTGCTCTGATCATCGAGTATGGCATACATTTTTATGGAATTTTGTGGACATCCTTCAGGAAAAACCCTTACAAGACATATCTTGCTACAAGATTTGCTATGAAGCCCTTCTCCACATACCTCTGTACACCTTGTGGTTACGGGATTGGCACGTTGCTCAGTTCTCTCCCCGCCATCATCTGATGTAGTTTTGGGGTTGGTGCCGGGTGAAGGTTTCCTTTTGAACAGGTCTGAATGAAGAGCGTCCACATGTTTGGCACTGCTACACAGGGAACATCTGATGGCGATCTTACAGTCTCTAGCTAAATGATCGGAGGATGCACAACACTTGAAACAGATATTATGCTCTTTGAGAAATGACTTGCGTTCTTCAATAGGCTTGTCCTTGAATGCACGACATTTGGAGAGAGAATGTGGCGCATTATGAATAGGACACTGTTGATTAAGATTGCTTGCCTTAATGTCTGTAGCCAAGACGTTGGATGCTATCGCGGTCTTCCTCACGGCAATAGGATGCCTTAAATTCTTAAATTTAATGTTGGTGGCAATATCCCTTGAAGTAGTTAAAGGAATGGTGGTTGTATCTGGATAGAAGAAGCTTGGGTCATTCTTGGATCTTGCAACCTTCTGCACGAACTCTGCAAAATCAAAAAAAGGAGGGAAGGAAACATGATGTTCATACTTATACTTTGATCCTACACTAGTTCACTTTCCCTGAAGATAACTAGGCAACTTTGCTACAATAGGATTTACGCCCTGAGCAGTGTCTAAATAGCTAAGACCTGGTAAACTAGGATCTAACTTAGCAATTTCAAGTTCATGAAGGAGGTCACCTAACTCTCTAAGCTTATGATCGTCCTTAACAGAGATCTTAGGAAAGTCGTTTAGTCTCTGGAATAAGGCAGATTCAATGACTTCGGGGCTCCCATAGTCTTGTTCTAGACGTTCCCAGGCAGCATCAAGGCCTGCTTTAAAGTTATAAATGTAAACAGATTTAAGTCTCTTTACTTGTTCTGAAGATTGACGCCCCAACCACTTTATTAGTAAGTCGAGTTCTGCTTGAGGTTCAATGTCCAAGTTCTTGGTTACCGCCTTAAATGTAGATCTCCAACTTCTGTAGTTCTCTGGGCGGTCATCAAATCTAGACAGTCCAATAGTAATCAACTCTCGTCGAATCATATACTTGCTGAACTCTGCAGCATCAGTGCTTTCGGTTTTTATAGCCACAGGGGATACTGATGGTGCACTGACTTGGACCATGGTTGGTATCAGATGTTGGCTGGTAGGTGGAGAGAAAGGTGATGCAGATGGGTTCAAACTAGGTAAGGGTCTGTCGTCTGACGGTCTCTGAGCATTTGAAGCTGAAGAGAGCTGTATCACAGGGGGTATAGAGTTCATTCTGTAGTTTTCTGCTGTGCCCTTGTAATCTCTATTCACATAGGGTTGTGGTGGCACATGAGCTGCGTAGGTTGATTCACTTGATTTTGTGACATGCGGTAGTTGTGAAGTGTCTCTGTTAGTAGGTGTGTGTAGTTGACGAGCTTGATTTGGCAACACGTTGCCTTCTGATCCACTTGCTGGATGATTATGAGAAGAATCTCCAACTGTAGGTGGGACTGTATTGTCGTGGTTCTGGGTTAAGACAAACTGTAGGATCCTTTCAACAGGGTCCTGACAAGCAGCCAAGCTGGGACAAGCTGCTCCTTCTTCTTCCAATAGGGCTTGTTCCAAGACAGATAATTCAGCTAAGGCTACTTCCTTTTCTTTATTCTTCTGAAGGATTTCTAGCTGAGCTTTGATGGCTGCTTCTCTTTAAGAACAAGCGGCTTGAACCTGGGCTGCTGCAACCTTCTGGCGAGCTTTGACTATTTGGTCGCTCAGTGTTGACCTTACAGAGCAGGACCGCAGTGACTTAGAAGAGGATTTATGATAGGAGCGGGCAGATCTAGATGATTTTCCTGAGTGTCTGGAAGAAGCAGATTTACAGGATGTAGTTTCATGTAGCTGTGCTAATCTACCTTCAATCTGTGCCTTTGCTTCAAGATATGTGCTATGCCTCTGCTGGTCAGTAGAAGTAAAGTCCTTTAATTCCAATGCAGCTTCCTCTTTGTTGGAATGAGACAATAGGGAATAGTACTTCTCAGAAAGTCTTTTATAGTTCTCAAATGCCTTCTTAACCCTTGAGAGAGCAGTGTTCAATTGCTCAGAATTGTTGCTAATTTCATTAGTGGTCTTTATACAACTTAAAGTCTTCTCTCATAATGCAGTCAGGTTACTAGATGTTTCTTCCTTACTTGCTTCATAAACCTCCCTTGCCTTCAAGGATGGATGAGGGGCTCTAACAGGACGAGCAGAATGAAGTAAGGAGTCAGCTTTATCTTGATTAAATACAGGTAACTCTGTGGGATCTCTGTCAGACATAATGACAAGTGCTGTAGTTTTGGTGTCTTGTTAGAAATCTGCCAGAGCTCAGCTCTGTAGGTAGTGACTTCTGTTAGTAAGCAGGCTGAGCTGAGGAGCTGGATATTTGTGACAATGAGCCAGCTAGTGCTGCAACTGGTTGAGACTGGATAGCTCAGCTCAGTGCACAGTTCACTATCACTTTATACAGTATTTCAGTAGATTCAGGTATTGGATTCACAACCCAAACAGCTTGACAATGATGAATCCTTGGGACTTGATATAGCTATGATACACAGTCCTTCAAAAGGTACTTATGGCTCCCCAATAAAGGCACAACTTGTATAAGCTGGTATTACTAGAGAAATTGGTCCACAGCACAGACCAGCAATCCCTGGCAGTAAAGGCTGTAACAGTTATGGAGCATTCAGTAGGTGGCTGGCTTCATATGCAGAGTAATGCTTCTGGTGACTGCAGCAGTGACACACAGGCATTGACTTTCAGTGCACGGTCTGAAGATGGCTTCCTGTCTTAGGGTGTTAGTTCTTCACACAGGCACGTGGTTACTCACGTTTCTGAAGCTGCAGAGATAGCCATGTGATGGATTCTTCTAGAAATTTACTGTTCTGTCTCAGCATCGGTTGTGCCTGCGACAAGCTTCTTGTAGACCCAGTCTGTAAGGATGTGTGCGGCAGGTTGAATGATCACTTTAACAGATAGCTTACTCAATGAATAAAGACTCCAGAGGTGATTTTCAATGCTTCTTTATGCTTCAAGGTAGCAAGGATATAAACATAGAGGCTTTTTCATAGGTAAATTTCTAATGAAGTTACACAGCTCCCACACTCTGCAGTCTCCTCATAACAACTATACAAAATGGAGTTACAGCAGGAAATGGAGGGTGGGAATAACCAACTAGCCAGAAACAGCAGGGGTGTAAGGATCATACCAAATAATATAGTAACATAACATGTAATAACAACTGCTAGACAGTAAAAGCTGCGTGGCAGCACATTACATGTGTCATGGCGTTTACACTTCAACTGTAATGTTTGGACTATCATTTGCTTAACCTCTTACGGACACGGGGCTTACCTGTACGCCCTGATGTCCGAGTCCTTAAATAATTCAGCAGGCACTCTGTGACAATGCCGAGGGGGGTCCTATGATCGCAGCAAACCACTTCAGACCTGCGGTTTGCTGCGTTTCCAGGTCATTCGGGTCTCCGGTGACCCGATAACCTGGAATAGGATGGTGACCACCAATCACCATCCTTAGATTCTGAGAGGTCGCGGTGACATCACCTCTCAGGATCGCTTCCTATTGGCTGGGCGGGGGTTAACCCAGCTCTGCTCTCCTCCTCCTCCACACTGCTTCCGTGGAGAGTGGAGAGAGGAGAGAGGATTCCGTCGTCCATCAGTGAGCCCAACACCCCCACGTGAGCCACCAAAATTCACAGGGACAGGTTTTAGGGAAAGATTAGATTAGGCAGGGAGACTTTAGGGGGAAAAAAAGGTTTATTTTTTCGCTTCGCCCTGATAGGTTGTCTGGGGTCCACAGCACACTCAGCTGTGCGACCCTAGACCCCCCAGGGGAGCTGCAGCTTGCCCCCCAGTCACCCCTCCCCCACACAAACACACATTTTTTGGGGCGCAAGTGTTTTTTTTTGTGTGCGTGCCCTGACTGTGGCCGGCACTCTTAGCGTCCGGCCACTGTTAGCGCATCGCCCACCCCACCGCTGATCAGCCTCGGACCGATGATCAGCGAGTTTGAATATTTTTTATTTTTATTTTTTTAACATTTTTGAGGCTTTCATATTTTTTTCATTTAGTTTTATTAATTTTTTCTGTTAGGGTAGTGAACGTGAACACCCGTCCCCCCACACACACGCACACTAAATAAAGTTTTACACAAACGCACACACACACACGCACACACACACTCCCCTATGGCCCACTAGACGTTCTCGGCCGAGGAGGCATATGCCCTGCTTGCCTCCGACTCCGAGAGCCCCAGTGAAGACGAGGATGATCCCACTTTCCTCTTGTTATCTGCGTCTTCCTCATCATCTAGTGATGATGATGAGCTGCCAGGCGGAGCAAGGGGACCCCCATGCCAGGGACCCTGTGGCCCACACTAGTATGAGCCGCCCTGGGGCTCGTACTAGTTTTCCGGCCCACCAGATATGTCCACCTGAGCCCCCTAACGGTGAACTTGTCTGGTGTACCCCAGAGGATTTTGAGCCCGTGATTCCTGACTTTGTTGGCCAACCAGGAATCCAGATTCCCACAGTGGGCTTCACTGAATATGACTTTTTTAGTTTTTCTTTCAGTGACCACTTTGGGAATCTGATGGTGGAATAAACGAACGTGTTCACCCAACAGTTCATTGCTCAACACCCGGGCTCCTTTTTGGCTAGGTCTGGTGGCTGGACCGGTCAGTGCAGCCGAGACATTTTGGGACCTCGTGCTGCACATGGGCCTAGTAAAAAAAACAATGTGTCAAGCAGTACTGGAGTGGGGATGTCCTCTACCAGACCCCACTCTACTGAATGGCCATGACACGTTCCGGTTTTGAGGCCATTCGGAAATGCCTGCATTATGCAGGTTATCCTGCCTATGACCGCCTGTACAAAATCAGGCTGGTCATTGATCACTTTGGGGCCAAATTTTTGGAGGCCTATGTACCTGCAAGGGAGGTCGCTGTTGATGAGTCTCTCATTGCTTTTAAGGGGAGATTCATTTTCCACCAGTATGTTCCCTCTAAGCGGGAGAGGTATGGCGTGAAGCTGTACAAACTTTGTGAGAGTACCTCAGGGCACACTTACAAGTTTTGTGTGTACGAGGGGCGAGAATCCCGTATTGAACCCATAAAATGTCCCCCCACTCTGGGTGTTAGCGGAAAACCTGTGTGGGACCACTGCTAGATAAGGGTTACCACCTGTGCATGGATAACTTTTATACTAGGTTCCCTTTGTTCCAGTCCCTCGCCGCCAGATCAACGTCAGCTTGTGGGACCATGCGGAAAAATCAACGCGGCCTCCCTACCCACCCACTCCAGGTACCTATCCCCAGGGGTGAGACCCGAGCCCTTCCCAGTGGAAACCTGTTGCTGGTCAGATATAAGGACAAGAGGGATGTCCTTGTACTGTCCACAATTCACGGTAACGGCATCACCCCTGTTCCTGTGCGAGGAACCAAGGCAACAGTCCTCAAGCCCAATTGTATCGTGGACTACAATCGGTATATGGGAGAAGTTGATCTCTCTGATCAAGTCCTCAAGCCATATAACGCCATGCGCAAAACCCGGGCATGGTACAAAAAAGTTGCGGTCTACTTAGTACAGGTTGCCTTATACAGGGAGTGCAGAATTATTAGGCAAGTTGTATTTTTGAGGATTAATTTTATTATTGAACAACAACCATGTTCTCAATGAACCCAAAAAACTCATTAATATCAAAGCTGAATATTTTTGGAAGTAGTTTTTAGTTTGTTTTTAGTTTTAGCTATTTTAGGGGGATATCTGTGTGTGCAGGTGATTATTACTGTGCATAATTATTAGGCAACCTAACAAAAAACAAATATATACCCATTTCAATTATTTATTTTTACCAGTGAAACCAATATAACATCTCAACATTCACAAATATACATTTCTGACATTCAAAAACAAAACAAAAACAAATCAGTGACCAATATAGCCACCTTTCTTTGCAAGGACACTCAAAAGCCTGCCATCCATGGATTCTGTGAGTGTTTTGATCTGTTCACCATCAACATTGCGTGCAGCAGCAACCACAGCCTCCCAGACACTGTTCAGAGAGGTGTACTGTTTTCCCTCCTTGTAAATCTCACATTTGATGATGAACCACAGGTTCTCAATGGGGTTCAGATCAGGTGAACAAGGAGGCCATGTCATTAGATTTTCTTCTTTTATACCCTTTCTTGCCAGCCACGCTGTGGAGTACTTGGACGCGTGTGATGGAGCATTGTCCTGCATGAAAATCATGTTTTTCTTGAAGGATGCAGACTTCTTACTGTACCACTGCTTGAAGAAGGTGTCTTCCAGAAACTGGCAGTAGGACTGGGAGTTGAGCTTGACTCCATCCTCAACCCGAAAAGGCCCCACAAGCTCATCTTTGATGATACCAGCCCAAACCAGTACTCCACCTCCACCTTGCTGGCGTCTGAGTCGGACTGGAGCTCTCTGCCCTTTACCAATCCAGCCACGGGCCCATCCATCTGGCCCATCAAGACTCACTCTCATTTCATCAGTCCATAAAACCTTAGAAAAATCAGTCTTGAGATATTTCTTGGCCCAGTCTTGACGTTTCAGCTTGTGTATCTTGTTCAGTGGTGGTCGTCTTTCAGCCTTTCTTACCTTGGCCATGTCTCTGAGTATTGCACACCTTGTGCTTTTGGGCACTCCAGTGATGTTGCAGCTCTGAAATATGGCCAAACTGGTGGCAAGTGGCATCTTGGCAGCTGCCTGCTTGACTTTTCTCAGTTCATGGGCAGTTATTTTGCGCCTTGGTTTTTCCACACGCTTCTTGCGACCCTGTTGACTATTTTGAATGAAACGCTTGATTGTTCGATGATCACGCTTCAGAAGCTTTGCAATTTTAAGAGTGCTGCATCCCTCTGCAAGATATCTCACTATTTTTGACTTTTCTGAGCCTGTCAAGTCCTTCTTTTGACCCATTTTGCCAAAGGAAAGGAAGTTGCCTAATAATTATGCACACCTAATATAGGGTGTTGATGTCATTAGACCACACCCCTTCTCATTACAGAGATGCACATCACCTAATATGCTTTATTGGTAGTAGGCTTTCGAGCCTTTACAGCTTGGAGTAAGACAACATGCATAAAGAGGATGATGTGGTCAAAATACTCATTTGCCTAATAATTCTGCACGCAGTGTACAACTCTTTTGTGCTGTCCCGGAGCGCTGGCAACACAGGGAAATTCCTGCAGTTCTATGAGGCAGTCCTCAAGGCCCTGAACTTTTCTGACTGGGAAAGAGCAGGCCGGAGTACCTCGGGAACTGGAGGCGCCCGGATTGTCCCTGGCCAACACTATGATCCCCCATACTGGAAAGAAGGGACGGTCCCAAAAAAAGTGCAGAGTGTGTCAAAGGAGGGGGATACGGAAGGACACCACCACTCAGTGTGACACATGCTCCGATCATCCGGTCCTCTGCATTGACAGTTGCTTCAGGGAGTACCACACTTCCATGGAGTACTAAATTTATAATCCCCTTCCCCAATTCTAATTATATTTGGCCACAGACAATCGTCCATCAAAAAATAAATAAATAAAAATATGGCTCTCATGACCTAACCCCTCAGATGTACACAGTCAATAAAATAAAAACGGTTAAAAAAAATTGCGAATTAATTGATTAATTAATGTGTAGAGTTGAGTGGACACCTGGATGTTCGGGTTCAACGGGTTCGGCCGAACTTCGGAAAAAAGTTCGAGTTCGGGACCCGAACTTGAACCGAACTTGACCCCGAACCCGAACCCCATTGAAGTCAATGGGGACCCGAACTTTTGAGCACTAAAGTTGCAGTAAAAATGTCATGGAAAAGGCTAGAGGGCTGCAAATGTCGTCAAATTGTGGTTAAGAGCATGGCAAGTGTTCTGAAAACAAATGTGGATAGAAAAATGACTTAAAATAACATAAAATACGTAAAATAAAATAATAATAATCTTGATCTAGGAGGACCAGGTCCATATGGAGTAGGAGGTTGAGGTGGCGGTGGAGGTGGAAGTGGCGGTGGAGGAGGATGAGGTAGCCTACACTAATTTTTGGTTTAAAATTTATTTTATTTTAAAAAAAATTTGAGTACACCCCAAAACATTGGGAAATATAACCCTCCACTCGTGCTAAACACACGTTCAGACAATACACTAACTGCAGGGCAGGCCAGCACCTCCAAGGCGTAAAGGGCAAGCTCAGGCCATGTGCCCAATTTGGAGACCCAGAAGTTGCAGTAGTATGCACGTGTAATCAAAGATGACCAGTATATGAACACATGGTTTATTTAAACCGCAGTAAACGAATAGCCGTATTTGTGGCCTAAATGTGACTGTATTCTATGTACGTTAAATTCTAAATGAGCAGCATATGAACACACGGTTTATTTCAATCGCAAAAAACGAATGACCGTATTTGTGGCCTAAATGTGACTGTCACCTATGCACGTGTAATAAAAGATGACCAGTATATAAACACACGGTTTATTTCAACCGCAATAAACGAATGGCCGTATTTGTGGCCTAAATGTGACTGTATTCTATGTACGTTAAATTCAAAATGAGCAGTATATGAACACAAGGTTTATTTCAACCGCAGTAAACGAATGGCCGTATTTGTGGCCTAAATGTGACTGTCACCTATGCACGTGTAATCAAAGATGACCAGTATATGAACACACGGTGTATTTAAACCGCAGTAAACGAATGGCCGTATTTGTGGCCTAAATGTGACTGTATTCTATGTACGTTAAATTCTAAATGAGCAGCATATGAACACACGGTTTATTTCAATCGCAGTAAACGAATGACCGTATTTGTGGCCTAAATGTGACTGTCACCTATGCACGTGTAATAAAAGATGACCAGTATATAAACACACGGTTTATTTCAACCGCAATAAACGAATGGCCGTATTTGTGGCCTAAATGTGACTGTATTCTATGTACGTTAAATTCAAAATGAGCAGTATATGAACACAAGGTTTATTTCAACCGCAGTAAACGAATGGCCGTATTTGTGGCCTAAATGTGACTGTCACCTATGCACGTGTAATCAAAGATGACCAGTATATGAACACACGGTGTATTTAAACCGCAGTAAACGAATGGCCGTATTTGTGGCCTAAATGTGACTGTATTCTATGTACGTTAAATTCAAAATGAGCAGTATATGAACACACGGTGTATTTCAACCGCAGTAAACGAATGGCCGTATTTGTGGCCTAAATGTGACTGTATTCTATGTACGTTAAATTCAAAATGAGCAGTATATGAACACACGGTGTATTTCAACCGCAGTAAACGAATGGCTGTATTTGTGGCCTAAATGTGACTGTCACCTATGCACGTGTAATCAAAGATGACCAGTATATGAACACACGGTTTATTTCAACTGCAGTAAAAAAATGGCCGTATTTATGGCCTAAATGTGACTGTCACCTATGCACGTGTAATCAAAGATGACCAGTATATGAACACATGGTTTATTTCAACCGCAGTAAAAAAATGGCCGTATTTATGGCCTAAATGTGACTGTCACCTATGCACGTGTAATCAAAGATGACCAGTATATGAACACACGGTTTATTTAAACCGCAGTAAATGAATGGCCGTATTTGTGGCCTAAATGTGACTGTATTCTATGTACGTAAAATTCAAAATGAGCAGTATATGAACACACGGTTTATTTCAACCGCAGTAAACGAATGGCCGTATTTGTGGCCCAAATGTGACTGTCACCTATGCACGTGTAATCAAAGATGACCAGTATATGAACACACGGTTTATTTCAACCGCAGTAAACGAATTGCCGTATTTGTGGCCTAAATGTGACTGTATTTTATGTACGTTAAATTTAAAATGAGCAGTATATGAACACACGGTTTATTTCAACCGCAGTAAACAAAAGGCTGTATTTGTGGCCTAAATGTGACTGTCACCTATGCACGTGTAATCAAAGATGACCAGTATATAAAAAAAAAGATTTTTTTTTTAAACGCAGTAACCTAATGGCCGTATTTGTGGCCTAAATGTGACAGTCACTTATGCACATGTAATCAAAGATGACCAGTATATGAAAAAAAAAATTTTTTAAGCACAGTCAGCAAAAAAGCATAGCAGCCAACAAACGTGCAGGGAGGAGACTCGACCATTGCTCTCGAGCAAATGTAGTATTCGGCCGAATGGTGAGCCGTCAGGAGTGAATCCTACTGTCAGATCATGTTTCATGCAAAGATCTGCACCTGTTCTGTGTTTTTGACCTGTAATTGACCAAATAATTGAAGTGTAAAGTAAGCCTAAGGGTACTTTCACACTAGCGTTTTTCTTTTCCGGCGCTGAGTTCCGTCCTAGGGGCTCAAATCCGGAAAAGAACTGATCAGTTTTATCCTAATGCATTCTGAATGGAGAGTAATCCGTTCAGGATGCATCAGGATGTCTTCAGTTCAGTCTTTTTGACTGATGAGGCTTTTCAGAAAACCGTAGCATGTTGTATTTTTACCTCCGGCCAAAAATCCGGAACACTTTGACTGAACGCCGGAACAGGCCTTTTTCCCATTGACTTGCATTAACGCCGGCGCCATGTGTTCTGTCAAAACGGATCCGGCTTTTGCATGTTAAACCCGAAAAATGTGAAAAAAAGTTAAAGTCCATAAATGGCGGATCAGTTTTTTCCAATGCATTTTTTCATTGTGATTAGGATCAGGATTCAAATGTAATCAGTTTTCACACGTTTTTCCGGATCCGGCAGGCAGTTCCGTTGACGGAATTGAACGCCGGATTCAAACAACGCTAGTGTGAAAGTAGCCTAATAGTGACGCTCAGTCATTCTACAGCTAACAGAGATGATTCAATAGTATGTGCACTGCCATTATTAATCCGGTTTCTTTTCGCCTTGAGCTTCCGCAGGCTTGGAAGGTCCATAATGTCTTCCATAAATCTTTGTTAAAGAGTTATGTGGAACCTGCTGTACCATCTTCCTTGCCACCTCCACCTGTCTTGGTTAACGGGAGTTTAAAATTTCTTGTGTCCTTCGGGCTTCCCTTCAATACCTCGTTCATTGGAAGGGTTACTGTCGGATGAGAGAATGTGGGTTCATTGATGTGAATGCCAGTCGGCTTCTGAAGGCCTTTCACAGAGCCCACCCTGATAAAGTTGGTCCTGAGTGCCCGGAGGTCCCCCATAGAAGGAGGGGGAACTGTCACCGCCAGCCCTGGGAGAGATCTTAGAATTTTAAATAGATGGAAGACTCAGGTGTCTATCTGACATCTCTCTTGTTTTCATTGTTGCTGACAGGTTTCCACCCCTTCGAAGATGCTGCTCATTATCAGTCAGGTGGCTCTTTAGATGTTTCGCCTCTCACTTGTTTTCCCTGCGGCTGATAGCTCTTCTGTGGAGTGCTCTGCTTGTGTGGTGGTTCTCCTGTTCCAGTTACATCTCAAGCAAAGTCCTTTCGATTTTCTTGGTGTGTCTGTCCTGACTAGGCCTCAGGGAGACACTAGCTCCTTCAGTTTGGAAGGAGACAGTTGCCTCTTTCCCTGTTCCCTAAGCTGAGGGTTTGGTGCAGTGTTTCAGCAGTCTCAGGTACCTGTGCATGTGCATTCCTACTATTGAGATTTGCACATGTTGTTAGCAGCTTAGGGAGAGTATCAGGGAATGCTAGGAGGTGACCTGATATCTGTCATTGTAATTCTGCCTGTGATAATGTGATGGCTACTTAAAGTTACCTATACAGAACAAGACATTATAAAATCATGAATATTATAGAAAAGACTATATAAGCACCACTACTACCAAGGGGTATTAGAAATGTACTTTTATTTAGTTGGATTTTATTTAAGGCAACATGTCTACTTCCATAATATAATCCTTAACAAAGTATTTTTAAATTAATACCCTTTGCCAGTTTTGTATTTTTAATTGGATACCTTTTACTGTGTTTCTTTTCTTTTAGCATTAATGTAATGGATACCATTATACATCCAATCACATCTTAATCAAATTTACATTAAGCTTAATGTGCTAAACAAGTGATTTTATAATGCAGATATATATTGTTTCTCATTATAGTCCCAATCAAACTGATTATAAAGCAATGCTGCTTTTGTTGTGTTATATTGAAATTTAGTAAGCAAATAGCTATTAGCACCTTATAAAAATGCCTGTGCGCATAGTATCTGAAATTCATGCACTGCAAAAGCATTGAAAACTTTTCATGTGTGGGAAATATATATTTCTATGTTGTCAGATAGTTTGACTGACTTAACCCTGGGAGCCACACCTGAGGAATTAAAATTCTGATGCACTTCATATATCCACTTGTTGATACTGATGACATGTCGTAGTTTTATTCTGGCCGCCTCTCGGCATGTCAATGAGGCCGGAACGGTAGTCCAGCGGCATGCGTGCACTAGCGGCAGCACGGATCCAACAGACTGTTCACCCGCTGGAACAGCCTGCTGGAGTTCCTTGCCGCTAGTGTGAAAGTAGCCTTAAAAAAGTTTTATCCCAAAGACAGGCCATCAGCATCTGTTATTGCCTTACATGGCCCATTTAAACAGTCAGTCCAATAAAAAATTACTTTGATCTAAACAGTTATATTTGCTGCCTTAGGCCCCTTTCACACGGGCGAGAATTCCGCGCGGTTGAAATGTGTGAGGTGAACGCATTGCACCCGCACCTAATCCGGACCCATTCACTCCAATGGGGCTGTGCACATGAGCGGTGATTTTCACGCATCACTTGTGCGTTGCGTGAAAATCGCAGCAAGCTCTATATAATGTAATGGACCATGTGATGAGTGCATTGGCCACAAGCAACTTAAGCAGGGAGGAATCATGACTTCAGATGGAAAAAAAGGACGAATATTCTAAAGAACAAATATATAGCACTATATTATATACATTATTAGCACACATAAGCGACTACATGCTGCAGTGCCTGCGCAACGACCGCCAAGTTTTCCACATTCTAACCAGTGCTGATTACTGGTTGGCTACCCTGCTGTATCCCGGCTACAAGAAGAATGTGCCGTCCTTAATTCTGTCACTGGAGTGTGATCGGAAGATGCGCGAGTTCAAGCGCACGCTGGAGGTGTAGTTTTGTAACAGCTTGACAGGCACAGGTTAGGGACCACTTATACATCAGCTGACAAGATGGCTGCCTAGTACCTACCTAGTTTTTTATGCCTATCCAGGTAAGTGACTGTATTTTAGATCTGTAGGCTAAAATGGCTGCCTCTTGATGTTTACTGATCCTCTCTCACCCCAGTGTTCATTAGGACCAGTATCTCCGTGGCTGCGGATGCAGCGAACGTTCCCCACAGCCCTCGTGCTGTCTTCATTTCACCATACATTACGTGCCATAGCAGGGACTGAAGGTATTTTTATATGCAATATTTGTGGGTACGGAGCCCCCCAATCTTTGGGTTTTCACACGATGCATTTAAACAGAAGGCTTTAACAATCCCTCTACTCTTTCCTATGCATTTTCAATGATCTCGTCAAGTTTCCCGCGTTACCAGAGGAGTATTTTTATCCGTACGAGTAAAACGTAACTTGTACAGTATTTTTCTGCAGATTTAGGTATTCTTATGTATTCAGGAAAGCACAAACCGCGAAGCTGACAGGAGCCAGAACTTTTATTTTATTCCTGTTCCGGGTACATTTCTAAATATTTTTTTTTCTGTATTTGAAAAAGTGAAAAAAATGCGAATATTGTGGACAGATGGGTTTTTAATAATAGAATATGGAATAAAAAAAAAAAACAAGCGCACGCTGCTGGTGGCATTTCCACCTGACAGCGTGGGCTCAGTTGAAGCACAAGGCAAAGGCAGAGGAAGAGACAAAGAGGTCGCCAATGCAGCTGGGGCACCGCCAGCACCTCAGAAGGCAGGGTTAGCATGGCCGAAATGTGGAAAAGCTTTGTTAGCACGCCACAACAACCAGCACCACCAGCTGATACGGAACGTCTTAGCAGGAGGCAGCATTTCAGCAACATGGTGGAACAGTACGTGTGCACACGCCTACATGTACTGACTGATAGGTCTGCCCTATTCAACTTCTGGATCTCCAAATTGGGCACATGGCCTGACCTTGACATTTACGCCTTGGAGCTGCTGGCCTGCCCTGCGGCCAGTGTATTGTCCGACCGTGTGTTTAGCACGGCAGGGGGTGTGATCACAGACAAGTGCAGCCTGTCCACAGCCAACGTGGACAAGCTCACATACATTAAAATGAACCAGGCATGGATCCCACAGGACTTGCCCGTACCTTGTGCTGAATAGACATTGTTATACTCCAACGCACTTTCTCTTTGCCTTCTCTTTTCCATTTCCCAATGTTTTGGGGCCTTCCCAAATTTATTAAAAAGAATTAATGGGGAAAAAAAAAACAGTCTGGGCTATCTTCTCCTCCTCCACCACGCATCCACCTACACCGCCACATCTACTGCCTCCTCAACCTCCTACTCCACTTTGACCTCCGCCTCTTTGTTCAAGATTATTATTATTTTTTTTTATATTTTATGTTATTTTAACCCCTTAAGGACTCAGCCCTATTTCACCTTAAGGACTTGGCCATTTTTTGCAAATCTGACCAGTGTCACTTTAAGTGCTCATAACTTTAAAACGCCTTGACTTACCCAGGCCGTTCTGAGATTGTTTTTTCGTCACATATTGTACTTCATGACACTGCTAAAATTGGGTCAAAAAAGTTAATTTATTTGCATAAAAAAATAAAAATTTTACCGAAAATTTTGAAAAATTAGCAAATTTCAAAGTTTCAGTTTCTCTACCTCTGTAATACATAGTAATACCCCCAAAAATTGTGATGACTTTACATTCCCCATATGTCTACTTCATGTTTGTAGCATTTTGGGAATGATATTTTATTTTTTGGGGATGTTACAAGGCTTAGAAGTTTAGAAGCAAATTTTGAAATTTTCAGAAATCTTCAAAATCCCACTTTTTATGGACCAGTTCAGGTTTGAAGTCATATTGTGAGGCTTAGATAATATAAACCTCCCAAAAATGACCCCATTCTAGAAACTACACCCCTCAAGGTATTCAAAACTGATTTTCAAACTTTATTAACCCTTTAGGTCTTCCACAAGAGTTAATGGCAGATGGAGAAACAATTTTGAAATTTAGATTTTTTGGAAAATTTTCCAATATAATCAATTTTTTCCAGTAGTAAAACAAGGGTTAACTTCCAAACAAAACTCAAAATGGGTTGCCCTGATTCTGTAGTTTGCAGAAACACCCCATATGTGGTCGTAAACTACTGTTTGGCCGAACGGGAGCACATAGAAAGAGGGGAACACCATATGGGTTTTGGAAGGCAGATTTTGCAGGACTGGTTTTGTTTATACCATGTCCCATTTGAAGCCCCCTGTTGCACCCCTAGAATAGAAATTTCAAAAAAGTGACTCCATCTAAGAAAGTACACCCCTCAAGGTATTCAAAACTGGGTTTACAAACTTTGTTAACCCTTTAGGTGTTCCACAAGAGTTGATGGCGGATGGAGAAGCAATTTTGAAATTTCTATTTTTTGGAAAATTTTCCAATATAATCAATTTTTTCCAGGAGTAAAACAAGGGTTAACTGCCAAACAAAACTCAAAATGGGTTGCCCCGATTCTGTAGTTTGCAGAAACACCCCATATGTGGTCGTAAACTACTGTTTGGCCGAACGGGAGCACATAGAAGAAGGGGAACACCATATGGGTTTTGGAAGGCAGATTTTGCAGGACTGGTTTTGTTTATACCATGTCCCATTTGAAGCCCCCTGTTGCACCCCTAGAATAGAAATTTCAAAAAAGTGACTCCATCTAAGAAAGTACACCCCTCAAGGTATTCAAAACTGGGTTTACAAACTTTGTTAACCCTTTAGGTGTTAAACAAGAGTTAATGGCAGATGGAGAAACAATTTTGAAATTTCAATTTTTTGGAAAATTTTCCAATATAATCAATTTTTTCCAGGAGTAAAACAAGGGTTAACTGCCAAACAAAACTCAAAATGGGTTGCCCCGATTCTGTAGTTTGCAGAAACACCCCATATGTGGTCGTAAACTACTGTTTGGCCGAACGGGAGCACATAGAAGGAGGGGAACACCATATGGGTTTTGGAAGGCAGATTTTGCAGGACTGGTTTTGTTTATACCATGTCCCATTTGAAGCCCCCTGTTGCACCCCTAGAATAGAAATTTCAAAAAAGTGACTCCATCTAAGAAAGTACACCCCTCAAGGTATTCAAAACTGGGTTTACAAACTTTGTTAACCCTTTAGGTGTTCCACAAGAGTTGATGGCGGATGGAGAAACAATTTTGAAATTTCTATTTTTTGGAAAATTTTCCAATATAATCAATTTTTTCCAGGAGTAAAACAAGGGTTAACTGCCAAAAAAACTCAAAATGGGTTGCCCCGATTCTGTAGTTTGCAGAAACACCCCATATGTGGTCGTAAACTACTGTTTGGCCGAACGGGAGCACATAGAAGAAGGGGAACACCATATGGGTTTTGGAAGGCAGATTTTGCAGGACTGGTTTTGTTTATACCATGTCCCATTTGAAGCCCCCTGTTGCACCCCTAGAATAGAAATTTCAAAAAAGTGACTCCATCTAAGAAAGTACACCCCTCAAGGTATTCAAAACTGGGTTTACAAACTTTGTTAACCCTTTAGGTGTTAAACAAGAGTTAATGGCAGATGGAGAAACAATTTTGAAATTTCAATTTTTTGGAAAATTTTCCAATATAATCAATTTTTTCCAGGAGTAAAACAAGGGTTAACTGCCAAACAAAACTCAAAATGGGTTGCCCCAATTCTGTAGTTTGCAGAAACACCCCATATGTGGTCGTAAACTACTATTTGGCTAAACGGCAGGACATAGAAGAAGGGGAACGTCATATGGTTTTTGGAAGGCAGATTTTGCTGGACTGGTTTATTTACACCATGTACCCTTTCAAGCCCCCTGATGCACCCCTAGAGTAGAAACTCCACAAAAGTGACCCCATCTAGGAAACTACGGGATAAGGTGGTTGTTGTTTTGGGACTATTTTAGGGGTAAATATGATTTTTGGTTGCTCTATATTACTCTTTTTTGAGGCAATGTAACAAAAAAAAAATTCTAAAATTGTTTCTACATTCGCTATTTAGTTTTGTGGAACACCTAAAGGGTTAACATAGTTTGTAAAGTAACTTTTGAATACCTTGAGGGGTGTAGTTTCTTAGATGGGGTCACTTTTTTGGAGTTTCTAGTCTAGGCTACATCAGGGGGGGCTTCTAATGGGACATGGTGTCAAAAAAAAAACTGTCCATCAAAATCTGCCTTCTAGAAACCATATGGAGTTCCCTTCGTTCTATGCCCTGCCGTGCGGCTATATAGCCATTTACGACCACATATGGGGTGTTTCTGCAAACTACAGAATCAGGGCCATAAATATTGAGTTTTGTTTGGCGGTTAACCCTTGCTTTATTACCGGCAAAAAGGATTCAAATGGAAATTTTGCCCAAAAATGGGTGTTTTGGCACCGTTTTTATTTTATATTTTTAACACCGTTCATCCGAGGCGTTTGGGCAAAAGTTATTTTTATAGCGACGACTTTTACGCACGCGACGATGCCCAATATGTATGGTTCTCAGACTTTGGAGACACTAAGCAGGCATCCTAAAAACTGCGGCCCTCCAGATGTTGTAAAACTACAATTCCCACCATGCCCTGCTGATGGCTGTAGGTTGTCTGGGCATGCTGGGAGTTATAGTTTTACAACATCTGGAGGGCTGCAGTTTGAGGATGCCTGCACTAAAACTAATATTTTTTTGGGAAAAAAAAAATGTTTCCGTGTCTCCAAAGTCTGAGAGCCATAGTTTTTTATGTTCTCTAGTGGACTGTTGGGGATTATAAAAATTTAGTACTCCATGGAAGTGTGATACTCCCTGAAGCAATCGATAACGCAGAGGCCCGGATGATCGGGGCAAGTGTCGCGCTGAGTGGTGGTGTCCTTCCGTATCCCCCTCCTGCGACACACTCTGCACTTTTTTTGGGTTCGTCTCTTCTTTCCAGTATGGGGGACCACACCTGGAAAGTGTTGGCCAGGGACGATCCGGGCGCCTCCAATTCCCGAGGTACTCCGGCCTGCTCTTTCCCGGTTCGAAAAGATCAGGTCCTTGAGGACTGCCTCATAGAATTGGAGGAATGTCCCTGTGCTGCCAGCGCTTCGGGATAGTACAAAAGAGTTGTACATGGCAACCTGCACCAAGTAGACCGCAACTTTTTTGTACTATGCCCGGGTTTTGCGCATGGCGTTATATGGCGTGAGGACTTGATCAGAGACATCAACTCCTCCCATATACCGATTGTAGTCGACGATGCAATCGGGCTTGAGGACCGTTGCCGCGGTACCTCGCACAGAAACAGGGGTGGTGCTGTTACCGTGGATTGTGGACAGCATAAGGACATCCCTCTTGTCCTTATACCTGACCAGCAACAGGTTTCCACTGGTAAGTGCACGGGTCTCACCCCTGGGGATAGGTACCTGGAGGGGGTAGGCAGGGAGGCCGCGTTGATTTTTCCGCACGGTCCCACAAGCGAACGTGGATCTGGCGGCAAGGGACCTGAACAAGGGAATGCTGGTATAAAAGTTGTCCACGTACAAGTGGTAACCCTTATCCAGCAGTGGGTACATAAGGTCCCACACGAGTATCCCGGTAACACCCAGAGTGGGGGGACATTCTGGGGGTTGAATCCGGGAATCTCGCCCCTCGTACACACGAGATTTGTAAGTGTACCCTGAGGTACTCTCACAAATTTTGTATAGCTTCACGCCATACCTCGCCCACTTTGTGGGAATATATTGGCAGAAACTGAGTCTCCCCTTGAACGCAACGAGAGACTCATAAACCGTGACCTCCCTTCCAGGTACGTAGGCCTGCTGAAATGTGGCCCCAAAGTGATCGATGACCGGCCGTATCTTATACAGCCGGTCATAGGCAGGATCACCTTGGGGTGGACATGCTGCATTATCGGAATAATGCAGACATTTCCGGATGGCCTCAAACCGGGGACGTGTCATGACCATACTGTACAGTGGGGTATGGTATAGGACGTCCCCACTCCAGTATTGCCTGACACTGGGTTTTTGGACTAGACCCATATGCAGCACGAGGCCCCAAAATGTCCTCATCTCGGCTGCACTGACCGGCGTCCAGCCACCGGGTCTAGCCAAAAATGAGCCTGGGTTTTGAGCGACGAACTGTTGGGCGTACAGATTCGTCTGCTCCACCATCAGATTCACCAGTGGGTTACTGAAAAAAAAACTAAAATAGTCTATTTCAGTAAACCCCACTGTGGGAATCTGGATTCCAGGATTGCCAGCAAAATCCGGAATCTCAGGCTCAAAGTCCACTGGGGGACACCAGCTAAGTTCATCGGCAGGGGGCTCCGGTGGACTTATTTGGTGGGCCGGGAAACCAGTACGAACCCCAGGGCGGCTCGTACTAGGGTGGGCCACAGGATCCCTAGCATGTGGGGCCCCTGGCTCCGCCTGGCGGCGTCTCCGCCGCCTTGGTGGCTCCTCATCATCATCTGATGATGATGAGGAGGATGCGGATGATAAAAGGAACGTGGGGTCATCCTCATCCTCACTGGGGCTCTCAGAGACGGAGGCAATCTGGGCGTATGCCTCCTCGGCCAAGAACATCCGGCGGGCCATGGGTGTGTGTGCGTGTATGTGTGCGTGTGTGGAAACCTTTATTATATGTGCGTGTGTGTGGGGGCAACGGGTGTTCGCGTACTAAAAAAGGCAAAAAAAGAAAGGGCAAGTGTTAGGAAAAAAAAAGTTCAAACTTGCTGATCAGCGGTAGTGGGGTGGTGGGGCGGGCGATGCGCTAACACTGGACGGACGCTAAAAAGTGCCGGCCAGTCAGCGCACGCAGAAAAAAAAAAAGTGCTGGTAAGGGGGCTGGTGGTCAGGGGAGGGGGGGGGCTGGTGGTGGGGAAGGGGGGTGGGGTGGGGGTCTGGTGGTGGGGGGGTCTGGTGGGGGGGGGCAAGTGGCAGGGGGGGATCTGGGGTCTGATGGATGGATCAAAGAAAGTTTGGAAATAAATTTTTTTTTTTTTTCCTAACTAACTTTTCCCTTCTTTCCCTGCCTAACGGTGCCTCTCCCTCACTGACCCTAACCTACCTGGGTGGCGATGGGTGCAGGAGGGTGATGGATGCCGATTAGGGGGACACAGGAGCTCGTTCTGGACGGTGCTGCACGGTCAGGGTGCTGGACAGGAAGAGGAGGGGAGAGAGGAGCGCAGGAAGTTTGAATCTCGCGCCTCTCTCCCCTGCACCAATCAGCACCCTGGACAGCAGGCATCAGCACCAGGGCCAGCACCGCCTCTTCAAATCCTCGGACTGCGTTAGGTGGTGTATAATTACGCCACCGATCGCAGTCTTTTTCCGGTTCATCGGGTCACAGGACACGCGAATGGACCGGAAACGCAGAAAACCGCAGGTCTGAATTGACCTGCGGTTTTCTGCGATCGTCGATGCGGTGGGGTCAAATGACCCCCCCTGCATTGTTACGGGATGCCGGCTGAATGATTTCAGCCAAAATCCCGTTCTGATTAACCCCTGGGGCGCCGGAATGCCGATTTCAAGTCAGGACGTACCTGTACGCCCTGAGTCCTTAAGGACTCGGGAAATAGGGCGTACCGATACGCCCTGCGTCCTTAAGGGGTTAAGTAATTTCCCTATCCACATTTGTTTACAGGGCAATTGTCCTGCTCTTACCCCCATTTTGCTTCCTTTTGCAGCCCTCTAGCCATTACTATGACTATTTTACAGCCATTTTAGTGCACTAAAGTTCGGGTCCCCATTGACTTCAATAGGGTTTGTGTCAAGTTTGGGTTCCGAACCCGAACTTTGACTCAAATTTCGTCCGAACCCGGCGAACCCGAACATCCACAGGTCCGCCCAACCCTTTTCACCATTCTGTGGTCAAAGGTCCTCACTGAGCACCCTATAGTAAGAACAACACATCATTTAATGCTATACAGTGACCCTCTTAGCACCATCCAGTCCCCCCAGAAGTGCCTCAGCACAATACCATGCCCTGAAGTGCCCCTAAGTCCTATAAAGTTTACTTTTAGTGTCCTCAAGGTGACTAAAGTCCACCCAATTAGATCTAACATACCATCCTTTCTCTGCCACCTTTTTATATTTTATAACTCTTCAAATGACTACAAACAATGGCCATGTAGATGATGTTTTTAATCATTTTGAATAGAAAGGCTAATAGCCTAATTCATGAGCCACTAACATTTTCAGTTCTTGCTGCCATGGAAAGACCCAGCACTAGATTATTCATTCTTAGGTTATTAATAAAAGGGGTTATGCAAGCGTAAAACAGACTTCCAGGGCAGTGGAGATCATACTTACCTGGTCCCCGCCACTGGATTTGGTGACTGAAACTCCCGGGTTGGCTCTTCCTCTGCCATGCTGAAATCAACATCCATCAATTGCAGGACAAGTGACTGCTGCAGCCAATCACAGGCCACAGAGGTGACCTGCTCAACTTGCTTCATGACAACTGTTCACATGATGCGAGGGGACTAGATCAACACTGTGGCCTGTGATTTGCTTCAGTGGTCACGTGTCACCCAGCATCGGATGATTGCAGCAGGGAGAGGAAGACTCGGTCTGGGGGCGTCAGACACGGAAACCAAATATAGGGACTAAGAAAGTCTAAGGGTTTGTGTCACGATCAGGGTGGGGGGAAACGACCACACTGAACACAGAAGGGAAGGGGAACAGTAACTGGACCTGGAAACTAAGGAAGAAACAGGACACCTCCTAAACAACCCTGATCCAGGCCCTAACTACCTATCAATATGAATAGACCTTGAAGGTAGGAATATTCATATGCAGTATACCTAGGCCATAATTTCCCTATAAGTCCCTGGAATAAAGTTAGGACCAGAGACAACCCATTCCTCCCCAGATGGATGAATGGAAGTCTCTGTCTCAGGCCCAGATACAAACAACAGGAAAAATACAAAACACAAAGGGACAAGCAGGAACACTAGAGACAACCTCACACAAGCTCAGCCAAACCCAAAAGAAGTTATCTACCGCATAGTCAGAAGGGAGGGGTCAGACTATAAATGGTAGAAGTGATGACCACTGAGCAACAGCTGAGAAAAGGGAAGTGGTCATTAACCCTGTCAATACTGAATCAAGAGAAATCAAGGAGGCTGTTAGATTCCTCCACGCTCAGCCAATCTTCTTGATCTCCTGACATCAGTCACCTGAGGGACCGTGACAGTACCCCCCCTTCTACGGGTGACCTCTGGGCACCCAGGACGACCCTATGGGCTCTGTAAAAAAGGCCTTCATCAGACGATTCGCATTAACATTGGCCGCATGGAACCCACATCCTCTCCTCTGGTCTGTAACCCTTCCAGTGGACGAGATACTGGAGGGATCTACGCAGAACTCGGGAGTCCACAATCCTGCTGATTTAAAATTCTAAATTACTGTCCACACTGACAGGAGCAGGAGGCAAGGAGGACGGCTCAACAGGTTCGACACATTTCTTCAACAACAACTTATATGAAATACGTTATGAATTTTCAAAGCCTGAGGAAGTTCAAAACGGAAGGCTACAGGGTTAATAATGGCAGTGATGTTATATGGACTAATAAATCCTGGGCCCAACTTCCAAGAAGGTACCTTAAGCTTAATGTTTCTTGTGAACAGCTACACAGAATCACCCACTCTCAGGTCCGGACCATTCATACGTCTCCTGTCAGCCACACGCTTATATCTGTTGCCCATCTTTTTAAGGTTATTTTGAATTTTCCGCCAAATTGAAGACAAAGAAGAGGAAAATCGTTCCTCTTCAGGAATACTGGAAGTTTGAGAACCAGAAAATGTGCCAAACTGCGGATGGAATCCATATGCCCCAAAAAACGGCGAATTATCAGTGGACTCCTGTCTACGGCTATTAATGGCAAACTCAGCTAACGACAAGAATGAAAATTGAAATAAAAAAAGTTTTTCAGAACGCATGACAATGAGACGTGTCGGGAACTGGGTGTATCTCTTTCAGATCTTAGGGATGTTTGTACACTTAGTTCCCTTTTAGAAGAGAATATGAGAATCCCTGGCCAGGGACCCTTCCCCTCCCTTAGATTGGGTAGCAAAAAAATGCCACCGCCACAAGATAATCAGGTACTTTACTAATTAGTTACTGAACAGTTGGAAGCCATTCCTCCCAGTAATTTTCATACTACAAAAAATCTTAATAATGCAGAATGGTTGGCTTTAAAAGCACTCACAGAGGATGCAACAATTGTTTGTAAAACATCAGATAAAGGGGGTAATGTGGTCCTTATAGACCACTCTATGTATCAGACTATGTGTTATGATCTTCTAAACGATAGGACATGTTATGGGATTCTACCTAGTAACCCCACGGAGTCCTTTGCCATGTGTCTGGAAACTATACTATTGCGGGCCTTTGAAGATAAGGTCATATCCGCGGATGAACTGAGATTCATGATCACCAACAACCCACAAATTCCTACGTTTTACGCCTTACCCAAAATACACAAGGGGTATCCCCCTTAAGAGGCCGTCCCATTGTCTCGGGCGTCGGTTCTATCACACAGAATAGCAGTACCTACATTGACAGAATACTTAATCCCTTTGTTGTTTCTTTACCATCATATATACGTGACACTACAGATTTATTGAAAAAAATCGAGAATATTGAGGCTGATGACAATATTTTATTAGCATCGATTGATGTCGAAGCCCTCTATACTAGCATTCCACATAAATCTGGTTTGAAGGCCACACAGTATTTTCTTCAAACAAGGGGTGTTCAACATAGAATACATAACCAATATGTACTGGAAATTCTTGAATTTATATTATTACATAACTATTTCATGTTCGACGGACGTTTTTTTCCACCAGCTCAGGGGGACCGCAATGGGTAGCCCCTGTGCGCCCAGTTATGCAAATCTCCTCCTGGGCTGGTGGGAAGACACTATCGTCTTCAATGAACTGTGTGAACGATGGACTCCCCATATCCTATTTTGGGGGCAATACATCGATGATATCCTGATCTTGTGGGATGGGTCTGTCGAATTATTTAAAGGGACACTGACAGGCGAAATCAGCATATATAGTTAGATATATCACATTACAGGTCTTATAGAGTCTTTTAAAAGCATATAACTATCCCCCCTGTCCACCTTATAAAGAGCGAAATATAAAGTTTTATAACCTGCATCTGCGGTCAGCAATCTGCCCAAGGGGCGGCGTTTCATGTGAAAATGCGCCCAGCCAGCCTTCCCAACTGCCGTTCTTAAGCCCCGCCCAGCTCATCATTATTCACTTCGCTGGGCGCCGCTAGAACTCTCCCCAGTCCCGATCCTGCGCCTGCGCAATTCAATCCTCCGGGCATCGTTCATGCCCAATCTTCTGCGCCTGCGCCCCGCCGTGCCGTCGGACGCACTATAATTAACCCCTTATATGATGTGAGTGAGCAGCGCTCTGAAGCGCTGCTCTGAACAGTGCATGGCTGAGGCAGCTGCAGCTGCTACCGAATTTTGGGGTGTCCGTGACACGGACCCGAACCCGAACATTTTCGTAAAAGTCCGTGTTCGGGTTCAGTGTTCGGCGCTTTCTTGGCGCTTTTTGAAAGGCTGCAAAGCAGCCAATCAACAAGCGTCATACTACTTGCCCCAAGAGGCCATCACAGCCTTGCCTACTATTGGCATGGCTGTGATTGGCCAGTGCAGCATGTGACCCAGCCTATATATAAGCTTGGGTCACGTTGAGCTGCACGTCACTCTGCTGATTGAAGCATAGGGAGAGGTTGCAGCTGCGACGTTAGGGCGAGATTAGGCAGTGATTAACTCCCCCAAAAAACTTCATTCTGTGATCGATCTGCAGCTGTGGATCATTGAAGTGCTAATATTGACTTGCTCACTTTTTTGAGGCTGCCCAGAGCGTTTTTAGATCACTTTTTTTCTGGGGTGATCGGCGGCCATTTTGTGACTTGTGGTGCGCCAGCACAAGCTATCACCAAGTGTATTTAACCATCAATAGTGTGGTTATTTTGTGCTATATCCTACATCGGCTGCAGGCTGAGCCTGTGTCACCAAAGTGCATTTAACCATCAACATTCTGGTTATTTTTTGGCCATATACTACATCAGCTGCAGGCTGAGCCTGTGTCACCGAAGTGCATTTAACCATCAACAGTCTGATTATTTTTTGGCCATATACTACATCTGGTGCAGGCTGAGCCTGTGTCACCCAAGTGCATTTAACCATCAACAGTGTGGTTATTTTTTGGCCATATACTACATCAGGGGCAAGTTGAGCATGTCACCCAGCGCCTAAAAAATAGACCTGACATTTCTATTCAACCAAATCTGTACTGTTTTAGCTGGTCAAGTTATTTGTAGCGACCGTAAAAGCACATTTTTTTTTCTGGTTTGAAAAACTATTCCCAAATTTGCCATTCTCAAAATAACTAGTTTCTGGTATTTGAGGCCTACTTGAAATCTATCCCAAAAAGGATATCTTACATTGAAGGTACTGATAGTGTCATTCAGAAAAACCTAAGACACACGCTACCGTGCAGATAGAAGACTGATTCTGTGATTAAACCTTAACCTGTCACACAGTGCAAAAAAAAAACAGGTCTCACATTTCTATTCAAGCAAATCTGTACTGTTTTAGCTGGTCAAGTTATTTGTAGCGACCGTAAAAGCCCTTTTTTTTTTCTGGGTTGAAAAACTATTCCCAAATTTGCCATTCTCAAAATAACTAGTTTCTGGTATTTGAGGCCTACTTGAAATCTATCCCAAAAAGGATATCTTACATTGAAGGTACTGATAGTGTCATTCAGAAAAACCTAAGACACACGCTACCGTGCAGATAGAAGTCTGATTCTGAGATTAAACCTTAACCTGTCACACAGTGCAAAAAAAAACAGGTCTCACATTTCTATTCAAGCAAATCTGTACTGTTTTAGCTGGTCAAGTTATTTGTAGCAACCGTAAAAGCCCTTTTTTTTTCTGGGTTGAAAAACTATTCCCAAATTTGCCATTCTCAAAATAACTAGTTTCTGGTATTTGAGGCCTACTTGAAATCTATCCCAAAAAGGATATCTTACATTGAAGGTACTGATAGTGTCATTCAGAAAAACCTAAGACACACGCTACCGTGCAGATAGAAGTCTGATTCTGAGATTAAACCTTAACCTGTCACACAGTGCAAAAAAAAACAGGTCTCACATTTCTATTCAAGCTAATCTGTACTGTTTGAGCTGGTCAAGTTATTTGTAGCGACCGTAAAAGCCCTTTTTTTTTTCTGGGTTGAAAAACTATTCCCAAATTTGCCATTCTCAAAATAACTAGTTTCTGGTATTTGAGGCCTACTTGAAATCTATCCCAAAAAGGATATCTTACATTGAAGGTACTGATAGTGTCATTCAGAAAAACCTAAGACACACGCTACCGTGCAGATAGAAGTCTGATTCTGTGATTAAACCTTAACCTGTCACACAGTGCAAAAAAAACAGGTCTCACATTTCTATTCAAGCAAATCTGTACTGTTTTAGCTGGTCAAGTTATTTGTAGTGACCGTAAAAGCACTTTTTTTTTTCTGGGTTGAAAAACTATTCCCAAATTTGCCATTCTCATAATTGTGGTGATCGGGAACAATGAGGAAAACATCTAATAAGGGACGCGGACGTGGACATGGTCGTGGTGGTGTTAGTGGACCCTCTGGTGCTGGGAGAGGACGTGGCCGTTCTGCCACAGCCACACGTCCTACTGTACCAACTACCTCAGGTCCCAGTAGCCGCCAGAATTTACAGGGATATTTGGTGGGGCCCAATGCCGTTCTAAGGATGGTAAGGCCTGAGCAGGTACAGGCATTAGTCAATTGGGTGGCCGACAGTGCATCCAGCACGTTCACATTATCTCCCACCCAGTCTTCTGCAGAAAGCGCACAGATGGCGCATGAAAACCAAGCCCATCAGTCTGTCACATCACCCCCATGCATATCAGGGAAGCTGTCTGAGCCTCAAGTTATGCAGCAGTCTCTTATGCTGTTTGAATACTCTGCTGCCAGGGTTTCCCAAGGGCATCCACCTAGCTCTTCACCAGGGGTGGAAGAGATAGAATGCACTAACGCACAACCACTTATGTTTCCTGATGATGAGGACATGGGAATACAACCTCAGCACGTCTCTGATGATGACGAAACACAGGTGCCAACTGCAGCGTCTTTCTGCAGTGTGCAGACTAAACAGGAGGTCAGGGATCAAGACTGGGTGGAAGACGATGCAGGGGACGATGAGGTCCTAGACCCCACATGGAATGAAGGTCGTGCCACTGACTTTCACAGTTCGGAGGAAGAGGCAGTGGTGAGACCGAGCCAACAGCGTAGCAAAAGAGGGTGCAGTAGGCAAAATCAGAACACCCGCCGCCAAGAGACTCCGCCTGCTACTGACCGCCGCCATCTGGGACCGAGCACCCCAAAGGCAGCTTCAAGGAGTTCCCTGGCATGGCACTTCTTCAAACAACGCGCTGACGACAAGACCCGAGTGGTTTGCACGCTGTGCCATCAGAGCCTGAAGCGAGGCATTAACATTCTGAACCTTAGCACAACCTGCATGACCAGGCACCTGCATGCAAAGCATAAACTGCAGTGGAGTAAACACCTTAAAAACAAGGAAGTCACTCAGGCTCCCCCTGCTACCTCTTCTGCTGCAGCCGCCGCCTCGTCCTCTTCTGCTGCTGCTGCCGCCGCTCGGGCTCTTCCTCTGCCTCTGGAGGAACGTTGGCACCTGCCGCCCAGCAAACATGGGATGTACCACCAACACCACCACCTGCGTCACCAAGCATCTCAACCATGTCACACGGCAGCGTTCAGCTCTCCATCTCACAAACATTTGAGTCAAAGCGTAAATTCCCACCTAGCCACCCTCGATCCCTGGCCCTGAATGACAGCGTTTCTAAACTACTGGCCTATGAAATGCTGTCATTTAGGCTGGTGGACACACACAGCTTCAAACAGCTCATGTCACTTGCTGTCCGACAGTATGTTGTTCCCAGCGGCCACTATTTCTCCAAGAGAGCCGTGCCTTCCCTGCACAAACATGTGTCCGATAAAATCAAGTGTGCACTGCGCAACGCCATCTGTGGCAAGGTCCACCTAACCACAGATACGTGGACCAGTAAGCACGGCCAGGGACGCTATATCTCCCTAACTGCACACTGGGTAAATGTAGTGGCGGCTGGGCCCCAGGCGGAGAGCTGTTTGGCGCACGTCCTTCCGCCGCCAAGGATCGCAGGGCAACATTCTTTGCCTCCTGTCTCCTCCTCCTCCTACTCAGCTTCCTCCTCCTCTTCTTCCACCTGCTCATCCAGTCAGCCACACACCTTCACCACCAACTTCAGCACAGCCCGGGGTAAACGTCAGCATTCCATTCTGAAACTCATATGTTTGGGGGACAGGCCCCACACCGCACAGGAGTTGTGGGGGGGTATAGAACAACAGACCGACGAGTGGTTGCTGCCGGTGAGCCTCAAGCCCGGCCTGGTGGTGTGAGATAATGGGCGAAATCTCGTTGCAGCTCTGGGACTAGCCGGTTTGACGCACATCCCTTGCCTGGCGCATGTGCTGAATTTGGTGGTGCAGAAGTTCATTCGCAACTACCCCGACATGTCAGAGCTGCTGCATAAAGTGCGGGCCGTCTGTTCGCGCTTCCGGCGTTCACACCCTGCCGCTGCTCGCCTGTCTGCGCTACAGCGTGACTTCGGCCTTCCCGCTCACCGCCTCATATGCGACGTACCCACCAGGTGGCACTCCACCTTGCATATGCTGGACAGACTGTGCGAGCAGCAGCAGGCCATAGTGGAGTTTCAGCTGCAGCACGCACGGGTCAGTCGCACTGTGGATCAGACACACTTCACCACCAATGACTCGGCCTCCATGCGAGACCTGTGTGCCCTGTTGCGCTGTTTCGAGTACTCCACCAACATGGCCAGTGGCGATGACGCCGTTATCAGCGTTACAATACCACTTCTATGTCTCCTTGAGAAAACACTTAGGGCGATGATGGAAGAGGAGGTGGCCCAGGAGGAAGAGGAGGAAGAGGGGTCATTTTTAGCACTTTCAGGCCAGTCTCTTCGAAGTGACTCAGAGGGAGGTTTTTTGCAACACCAGAGGCCAGGTACAAATGTGGCCAGACAGGGCCCACTACTGGAGGATGAGGAGGACGAGGATGAGGAGGAGGTGGAGGAGGATGAGGATGAAGCATGTTCACAGCGGGGTGGCACCCAAAGCAGCTCGGGCCCATCACTGGTGCGTGGCTGGGGGGAAACACAGGACGATGACGATACGCCTCCCACAGAGGACAGCTTGTCCTTACCTCTGGGCAGCCTGGCACACATGAGCGACTACATGCTGCAGTGCCTGCGCAACGACAGCAGAGTTGCCCACATTTTAACGTGTGCGGACTACTGGGTTGCCACCCTGCTGGATCCCCGGTACAAAGACAATGTGCCCACCTTACTTCCTACACTGGAGCGTGATAGGAAGATGCGCGAGTACAAGCGCACGTTGGTAGACGCGCTACTGAGAGCATTCCCAAATGTCACAGGGGAACCAGTGGAAGCCCAAGGCGAAGGCAGAGGAGGAGCAAGAGGTCGCCAACGCAGCTGTGTCACGGCCAGCTCCTCTGAGGGCAGGGTTAGCATGGCAGAGATTTGGAAAAGTTTTGTCACCACGCCACAGCTAACTGCACCACCACCTGATACGGAACGTGTTAGCAGGAGGCAACATTTCACTAACATGGTGGAACAGTACCTGTGCACACCCTTCCACGTACTGACTGATGGTTCGGCCCCATTCAACTTCTGGGTCTCCAAATTGTCCACGTGGCCAGAGCTAGACTTTTATGCCTTGGAGGTGCTGGCCTGGCCGGCGGCCAGCGTTTTGTCTGAACGTGTATTCAGCACGGCAGGGGGCGTCATTACAGACAAACTCAGCCGCCTGTCTACAGCCAATGTGGACAAGCTGACATTCATAAAAATGAACCAGGCATGGATCCCACAGGACCTGTCCATCCCTTCTGCAGATTAGATATTAACTACCTCCCCTTAACAATATATTATTCTACTCCTGGGCACTTCCTCATTCAATACTATTTTTAATTTCATTTTACCATTATATTGCGGGGCAACCCAAAGTTGAATGAACCTCTACTCTGTCTGGGTGCCGGGGCCTAAATGTGTGACAGTGGCCTGTTCCAGTGGTGGGTGACGTGAAGCCTGATTCTCTGCTATGACATGAAGACTTATTCTGTGCTGACATGAAGCCAGATTCTCTGTTACGCGACCTCTCTCCTCTGCCTGGGCCTAAATATGTGACAGTGGCCTGTTCCAGTGGTGGGTGACGTGAAGCCTGATTCTCTGCTATGACATGAAGACAGATTCTGCGCTGACATAAGGCCAGATTCTCTGTTACGGGACCGCTCTCCTCTGTCTGGGTGCCGGGGCCTAAATGTGTGACAGTGGCCTGTTCCAGTGGTGGGTGACGTGAAGCCTGATTCTCTGCTATGACATGAAGACAGATTCTGTGCTGACATAAGGCCAGATTCTCTGTTACGCGACCTCTCTCCTCTGCCTGGGTGCCTGGGCCTAAATGTGTGACAGTGGCCTGTTCCAGTGGTGGGTGACGTGAAGCCTGATTCTCTGCTATGACATGAAGACAGATTCTGTGCTGACATAAGGCCAGATTCTCTGTTACGCGACCTCTCTCCTCTGCCTGGGTGCCTGGGCCTAAATGTGTGACAGTGGCCTGTTCCAGTGGTGGGTGACGTGACGTGAAGCCTGATTTTCTGCTATGACATGAAGACAGATTCTGCGCTGACATAAGGCCAGATTCTCTGTTACGGGACCGCTCTCCTCTGTCTGTGTGCCGGGGCCTAAATCTGTGACAGTGGCCTGTTCCAGTGGTGGGTGACGTGAAGCCTGATTCTCTGCTATGACATGAAGACAGATTCTGTGCTGACATAAGGCCAGATTCTCTGTTACGGGACCGCTCTCCTCTGTCTGGGTGCCGGGGCCTAAATGTGTGACAGTGGCCTGTTCCAGTGGTGGGTGACGTGAAGCCTGATTCTCTGCTATGACATGAAGACAGATTCTGCGCTGACATAAGGCCAGATTCTCTGTTACGGGACCGCTCTCCTCTGTCTGGGTGCCGGGGCCTAAATGTGTGACAGTGGCCTGTTCCAGTGGTGGGTGACGTGAAGCCTGATTCTCTGCTATGACATGAAGACAGATTCTGCGCTGACATAAGGCCAGATTCTCTGTTACGGGACCGCTCTCCTCTGTCTGGGTGCCGGGGCCTAAATGTGTGACAGTGGCCTGTTCCAGTGGTGGCTGACGTGAAGCCTGATTCTCTGCTATGACATGAAGACAGATTCTGTGCTGACATAAGGCCAGATTCTCTGTTACGCGACCTCTCTCCTCTGCCTGGGTGCCTGGGCCTAAATGTGTGACAGTGGCCTGTTCCAGTGGTGGGTGACGTGAAGCCTGATTCTCTGCTATGACATGAAGACAGATTCTGCGCTGACATAAGGCCAGATTCTCTGTTACGGGACCGCTCTCCTCTGTCTGGGTGCCGGGGCCTAAATGTGTGACAGTGGCCTGTTCCAGTGGTGGGTGACGTGAAGCCTGATTCTCTGCTATGACATGAAGACAGATTCTGTGCTGACATAAGGCCAGATTCTCTGTTACGGGACCGCTCTCCTCTGTCTGGGTGCCGGGGCCTAAATGTGTGACAGTGGCCTGTTCCAGTGGTGGGTGACGTGAAGCCTGATTCTCTGCTATGACATGAAGACTGATTCTGTGCTGACATGAAGCCAGATTCTCTGCTATGGCATGAAGAGACTGATTCTGTGCTGACATGAAGCCAGATTCTTTGCTATGGCATAAAGAGACTGATTCTCTGCTGACGTAAAGCCAGATTCTCTGCTATGGGACCTCTGTCCAATTGATATTGGTTCATTTTTATTTTTTATTTTAATTCATTTCCCTATCCACATTTGTTTGCAGGGGATTTACCTACATGTTGCTGCCTTTTGCAGCCCTCTAGCTCTTTCCTGGGCTGTTTTACAGCCTTTTTAGTGCCCAAAAGTTCGGGTCCCCATTGACTTCAATGGGGTTCGGGTTCGGGACGAAGTTCGGTTCGGGTTCGGATCCGCATAAAAGTATGGTCAGTTTGGACATTCCTTGCACCTGTTATCATCTAGGCGGCCAGTATCTGGGACATCACTACCAGTGTATTACTTGTCCCCTGAGGAAGCTTCGCTACCTGTTGGGGAAACACGTCGGGACGTTATTTAATATCTATATGGTCTTTTTTTAGGGAATTACAGGGCACATTAGGGTGAGCCGTCGATTGAGTGGGCGAGTGCTCCACAGCTAGGTAGGGAGACCCCTAGGGATACTGAGGGATATACCTTACCAGACCTTCACTCAGCTGGCTTCAACTATACCACCTCCGCATCTTTTTAGTTGTTAATGGCATCCAGATGAAAAGGAATTTCTTATCATCGACTATTGACATCTTTCCACCCGTGATCACCACTAATCCATACCTGGGTACCGTGAGTAAACTAGCACATGGCTGCCAAACAGTTATATCTATTCTGTTAAGTATGTTTAGCCGTCTGTTACTATAGGTTATCAATTCCTAACATCAGGTATCAGTTTTTTTTGTTACTGGTGCCCTGTCCCCCCCTATCCATTCAGATGTGTCTCTATGTATCATTGTTAGAGATACCTTTGTATTGATTACTAAATCACGCCTATCTAGGTGGATTTTTCTTTATATCTGCACACATATATGCACTATTTTGAGGGAATATCTATTTTATTATCGTATTTAATAAAAGTTATATTTTAAGGGTAATTTACTTCTGTCACCTTCTATTGACAAGAATGAAGACCACTTCTCCTGGTTTTCCAAAACAAAACATCTCATGTAAGTCTCCAGATTCTGATTGGTGCGCTCCGTCTGTTCGTTCGACTGAATATGAAAAGCTGAAGAAAAGGACAATTGTACTCCCAGTCGAGTACAGAATGCTTTCCAGAATCTGGAAACAAACTGAGTCCCCCGATCAGACACCACATCAGAGGGAATGCCATGTAGTTTCACGATGTTATCGACAAACACCTGTGCAAGAGTTTTGACATTAGGTAGAGCAGTCAATGCTATAAAATGCACCATTTTGCTAAACCGATCAACTACCACCAGGATCACGGTTTTTCCCGAAGAATTCGGTAAATCCGTGATAAAGTCCATGGACAAATGCGTCCAAGGTCTGGACAGGATGGGTAACAGAAGAAGAGATCCAGAAGGCCGAGTATGTGTCACCTTAGCACGAGCACAGGTACAACAGGCTGGCACATAGTCCTCAACGCACTTACGCAGCCCCGGCCACCAAAATCTGCACGAGATGAGTTTGACACTGGATCTACTCCCAGGGTATTCAGTCAAGACAGTACAGTGATGTTCCTCAAATACCTTGTGACGTGAGTCTGAAGGAACAAACAATCTCCCTGGAGGACAAGAGTCCGATGCATCCTCTAGGCCCTCCAACACCTTAGCCTCAAGATCAGGATATAGGGCAGATATGACTACCCTTTCAGACAAAATAGGGCTAGGATCTTTAGAATCACCTCCCCCCTCCCAGGAAAGCTGCGCGACAAAGCATCCACCTTGACATTCTTAACCCCAGGGCGGTAGGTGACAATGAAGATAAATCTGGTGAAAAAAAGTGACCATCTGGCCTGCCGTGGATTTAATCGTTTAGCCGACTCAAGGTAAACCAGATTTTTGTGATCAGTAATAACCGTAATAGGATGAATTGCTCCTTCAAACCAATGGCGCCATTCTTCAAAAGCCAACTTAATGGCCAGCAATTCTCTATTACCCACGTCATAATTTCTTTCAGCAGTAGAGAGTTTTTTACTAGGTGAAGGACCTTGCAACAAAACTGCTCCCACCCCTACCTCGGATGCGTCAACCTCTACAATGAATGGCTGAGACACGTGCGGTTGCACCAGAATAGGGGCTGAAGCAAAACATTCCTTCATGGCAGAAAAGGCTTTTGATGCCACCTCAGACCAAACAGAGAAATCGACCCCCTTCCTAGTCATGTCTGTTAAAAGTTTAAACACAGTAGAATAGTTCAAGATAAATTTACGGTAGTAGTTGGTAAATCCCAAAAAACGCATAAACGCGTTCAGATTTTCGGGTTGATCCCAGTCCAACACCACACATACTTTCTCAGGATCCATACGAAAACCTGAGGATGAGAGCAGGTAACCCAGGAATTGCTCTTCCTGAACAGCAAAAACACATTTTTTCATCTTCGCATACAATTTATTCTCTCTTAGGATCTGTATCACCTGTCTCACATGATTCTGATGAGTCTCCATGTCTGGAGAATAAATTAGTATGTCATCCAGATATACAATAACAAATCTCCCCACCAGATGATGAAAGATGTCATTGTGTCATTGACAAAGTGTTGAAAAACCGCTGGAGCATTGGTTAACCCAAAAGGCATGACCAGATTCTCAAAATGACCCTCAGGGATATTAAAGGCTGTCTTCCATTCGCCCTCCTCTTTGATCCTTACCAAATGATATGCCCCCCTCAGATCCAATTTAGAGAAAACTTTGGCACTGACAATTTGATTAAACAAATCCGGAATCAAAGGAAGGGGGTAAGGATCACGGACGGTAATACGGTTAAGCTCACAGAAGTCCAGACATGGTCTAAGGGTACCATCCTTTTATTTTACAAAGAAAAACCCAGCAGCCAATGGGGATTTGGATGGTCTGATATGACCCTTCGCCAAGCTCTCGGTGATATACTCTCGCATAGCCTTTCTTTCGGGCTCCAAAAGATTATACAACCGAGATTTGGGCAGTTTAGCTCCAGGAATAAGATTGACGGGACAATCATACTCCCGATGCGGGGGTAACTCCTGGTTACCACTCTCAGAAAACACATCAGAAAATTTGAAAATGAACGAGGGTACAGTTTTAGTGGTGACCACAGAGAAAGACGCATTAAGACAGTTGTCCATGCAAAAATCACTCCAATCGAAAATCTGTCTCGCTTGCCAGTCAATAGTACGTTTTTGTATGCTTAATCATGGTAAGCCTAAAACCATCGGAGAAGGCAGACCCTCCAACACATAACATGAGATAGATTCCTGATGAAAATCACCCACTCTTAAATGGATGTCATTTACCACCTGCGACAGATATTTTTGGGTAAGAGGTGCAGAATCAATTGCAAAGACAGAAATGCTTTTCTCTAGTGCACTAGTAGTCAATCCATTAATACGAACAAACTATCCATCATTTAGGCTAACCCCAGCCCCACTGTCAATAAATACCTCGATTTCCACAGTTTTTGACTCTAGCGCCACCTTGGCTGACAGGAAAAATCGGGTACTACTAGTAAATGACAAAAGTACGTTTTCTTGCTCCCCATCCACACCACCAATAGTAATTTGGGGATCAAACGTTTTGTTTTTGTTTACACCTTGACGCTGAATGTACGGAATAATATTCACAAAATGTCCTTTTTTTAACAACAAAAATAGACTCTCTTCATATGACCAGAGCTCTTACCAGCAGTCCCAGGAGTAGCTCCCCCCAACTGCATAGGCTCCTCAAAAGGCGTAACCACAATTGTCTCTTTACCATAAGTGTCAAAGGAAGCTGCCACCTTATTTGAAAGTACGTCCTGAGGGTGAGGACCCATAGATCTCCCCCTCAGGCATCTATCCAGACGTACAGCAAGGGACATAGCTGCTTCCAATGACTCAGGTTTTTCATGAGAGGCCAAGGCGTCCTGCAGCCTCTCAGATAGACCCTGACAGAACTGGCTACGGAGACCAGGATCATTCCACTCCGTACCCATAGCCCAACTCTTAAATTCAGTGCAATAGATTTCTGCGGAGCGCTCTCCCTGACGTAAACCATGTAACTTGGTCTCAGCCTGAGAGATCCGATCTGGGTCATCATAAATAAGACGCAAAGCTCTAAAAAATTCCTCTACTGACTGGAGGGGCAGAGATCCAGTTGGCAGAGAAAAAGCCCAAGACTGTGCATCATCCTTTTAAGCAAAGAAATTATCATACCCACACGTTGGCACTCATCCCCAGAACAGTATGGACACAGCTTAAAGTACAACCTACATGATTCCCTGAACCAAATTAAATTGTCATTACCCCCAGAAAATCTGTCCGGGAGGGCAATCTTAGGTTCAGGGCAGGCCTGGTACCCACAATCGGAACCAGCCTCCTGTGGTCTCTGAATCTGTAAGACTGTCGCACGGAGGTTAGCTCCCTCCAATGACAGTCCCTGCAGATGTTCGACCAGTGCAGACATAGGATCCCTAGCTGCACTGACCTGAATGAAATGGCGGGTATTATGGCGGTAGATAATGTCACGATCGGTGTGGGGGGAAATGACCACACTGAGCATAGAAGGGAAGGGGAACAGTCACTGGGCCTGGAAATAGGGAAGGAACAGGACACCTCCTAAACAACCCTGATCCAGGCCCTAACTACCTATCAATATGAATAGACCTTGAAGGTAGGAATATTTATATGCAGTATACCTAGCCTCTAATTTCCCTATAAGGCCCTGGAATAAGGTTAGGACCAGAGACAACCCATTCCACCCCAGATGGACGAATGGAAGTCTCTGTCTCTTGAAGGTAGGAATATTTATATGCAGTATACCTAGCCTCTAATTTCCCTATAAGGCCCTGGAATAAGGTTAGGACCAGAGACAACCCATTCCACCCCAGATGGACGAATGGAAGTCTCTGTCTCAGGCCCAGGTACAAACAACAGGGAATAATACAAAACACAAACGCGATACTTAACTTCTCAAGAGAGTGACGAGTAGGAACACCAGAAACGACCTCACACAAGCTCAGCCAAACCCAAAAGAAGCTATATACCGCATAGTCAGAAGGGAGGGGTCAGACTATAAATGGTAGAAGTGATGACCTCTGAGCAACAGCTGAGAAAAGAGAAGTGGTCATTAACCCTGTCAATACTGAATCAAGAGAAATCAAGGAGGCTGTTAGATTCCTCCACGCTCAGCCAGTCTTCTTGATCCCCTGAGGGACCGTGACAGTTTGCAAGCAAGGGATCCATATACAGTTCTTGCCTGGGAAGGGGGACACTACTACCACTTAAATGATTGGATAGCCTGAATAGAAAAGTCAAGATTCACCAGGGAAATCAGGCATTTAGGATTATAATGTGATTGCAAGTGGTTTTTTTTTTCACATATGCGAGACTATCAATTATTTCACTGTATCAGGGGCTTTACTTGAAATGTTACTGTGTTTTTTTTATGGATATATTCAATAAGAAATACTAACCAGCATGCATTGTATTGAACTACTCTTCCATCTAAAACATCTCAGCCATATAACTCACAATATACAAATTAATGTCCTTTACAAACACCTTAAAGGCAGGCAGCAGTTCTAGTTACTTTAGACGTTCTAATTACTTGATTTTATTGCTTTGTTTTTTCCCTTTACAAGATGTGTTTTCATTATACAGATATATGAGGCAGAACATAATGTATAAACATTGTAAATTTACTTTATATTATAATGTAATGATCTTTTGACAAAATGATGTTGTTTACTTTATGCACAAAGTAACATATGATTTTATGTCAAGTGAAATGGAATTTCTATTGTAATTGGCATTTTCAAATTTGCTTTGATTATTTAACTATGTATATGCAATAATAAAGCAATATTTCCTAAATCTTACTAGTTAATTATTTAATTAAATAAATGTATAATGCTAAAATAACACTTTTGAATGATTGATGCTACAGTATACACAAAGCCCTGAACTCCAGAATTTGAGCTTATGCAGCTTTTTGGAGGTCATGTACACAAGCATTTTGCAAGTTTTTGGAATTTTTACACCAATCCAGTTTTTAAAAGTGGTTGGGAAAGTGGGGTACTGTATGATTAGCTATGTTAATGAGTTTCACTACAGATTTGTCATAAGGAATTTTTTTTAAATGTCACAAAAATGTCCTAAAGTCACTCCTGTTGGGATGGGGGGGGGGGGGTAAAGAATTGAAGTAGAATTTCTACACAAAAGTATTAGGTTAAAAGAGTCAAATTTAACAAACAATAGGCAACATTTGATAAATTTGGTGCAACATACACCAATGGATTCAAGCAAAACTGACATAGAATATTACCCTGATGATAAATGTCCCCAAATTTCATGGATTAAATAGATAAGTGACAGGTGGCCAAGGTGGCCTGTGTACTAGTGTGAAAACGGCATGATCTTAAAGGGGTTGTTCACCCTTGATGTGCTTTTATTCAGAACTCCTAACATGGCCAGATCTGCCGTGATCAGCATACTTACCTGATCCTCGCAGCTGGATCTGGCTCCAACCCCCACCACCCCCCGGGCGATGCAGGTCCTAGGTCTCTCTAAGTCAACTTCTTGTTGGATGCAGGTCATGTGACATGTCACCCATGTGTGTAGAGAAGACAGTGAGAGCACATGACTGGAAGAAGTAGAAGTGCAGGCAATACACATGGGTTTAAGCATGCAGGAGATTAAAGATTGAGCTGGAAGCTGCTAATGGAAACAACTCTTGCGATATTTCTGCATGTAGATGGCTAGCACTGGAGGTGATTGGTACCTGTCACATGGGTGTAACATCTCAATGCATAAATAGTGCCACAGAGCAGCTGAATATTGCAGGGGAGTGGAGACCAGAGCTAAAGAGTGGAAGGAAGCTGCCTATTCTATGTATAAGAGACAAGCCTGTAATGAAGACCAGCCCTTAAAAAACTCTGTGAGAGACTGTGTGCAATGCTGTGGTCATGAAGAAGGGCATATCATGATTGAGAAAGGTGTGGCCAGTAGTTGTGAAGATGGAGATACTGCAACCTGGGAGCATCTTACTGAGCAAATAGTGTGGTACTGCACTATGGTAATTATTGCAGATACAACCATCTTCATTACTGCTACTCTGAGGAGACCAGAACCAGCATCTCATTACCCAAGGAGCTGGCTGCAACACAAGCCAGGAAGAGAGTGACGTGTTTCCACTTAAAAGGACTGTGTTATAGTTACCTGAAGAACACATCAAAGTTCTCATAGTAAAAGGTAATTTCAAATCTCAAAGAGCCAAAAGAATTTAGGAATAAAAAATTTATAACACTGCTTGACACTTTGAATACTGGACTGAATTTGTCCCCGGGATTTATGACACACTACAATATCTAAAGAGTCTTCTATAAACATAGTTGGGGCACCAGGTCTCTGAGATACCATCAATTTAGAGATCATAAAACTTTCACACCCCTTATCTGTAAGATAGTTACGGACTCATTCTAAAAATCTTTGATATTCTGTTGTTCTGTTGTTTTTCAAATGTCCATTCTTTCCCCATGTCTCTGTTCATATTGTATATATATTGCTGTTTCTTCATATATTGTTGTAGTACACCTGATGAAAGGACTGGTGATGTCTCGAAAGCTCGCTATGTAACATCATTACTTATATTTTTGTTAGCCATTAAAAGGTATCAAACCTGCAATACTCACTAAACTAGTTACCTGTTGCCACTTAAAAAGACAGTATGTGTAATTAGCCAGTTGCCTCTAACTAAGCCTGCACCCTCAGTGAGAGATTAACCGATAAGCCTGTTACCTGTCAAAAGATTGGTCTAACCCTTAAGTTAGACCAGTAAAAACTTCCTTGATTAAGTTACAAATGTGTCCACCTGATTTCTTCCACCATCCTAGAGTGAGGAGCCATGCATACCACCTCTGGGCTAAAAAGATCCCTTCTGTAAGGACTTACCCCCTTCCACACATGCACACTATTCACATTACAAATCAAAGTAGAAATATGTGTTTATAGGGTACTTCCAGCAAAAAAAATGTTTTTATCACATATTAGCAACCTATATCTATATGTGAATATTATGTGTATATTTTTTTTATAAAAAAATGGGTGTATGTTTTCCATGTATACTACTTACTGTCCAGAGTCTTCCCAGTTGTTTCAACCTCTAGCATGGCAGTGTCACTTTAAAGGTTCTTTTATATCTCTGAAAATTGGTAAAAGTTTCCGAAGGTATGGTTTCTAGGAGTGCACATTCCAAATAATTGCCAGTCCGAATGCAGCCAATCACCCAATGATTTTCATTTGATTTCATCGTTACAGCGCCACAAAAAAATCATTGTTTGCCAGCAAGAGATCAGTCTGTCTAAACAGGGATTTGCTGCTGGAAAACAATGAATCTGTATGGGGACAAACAATCATAGTAGCGATCACATGTTCCTATACAGAGGGGATGATTGCTTTATGTAAGTTCCGCTATCTCCTCTGCTTAACAATCAGGTAGTTATTGAGAATGAACAGTTCGTTTCTGATAATTGCCTGTCAGTCGGCCCATATAAAAGAGCGTTTATTCTCTCAGTCAGGACATCACTCCAGCCAGAGGTGGAGTTGAATCAATTAGAGCATTATACAATATACTTAAAGAGTCAGTGTACTATCACACAACTTTACATAAATCAATAATACAAGCGACCATAATACATTTTGTTATAAGTTTTATCACTGATAAATGTATATTTCTCATATTATCAGCTGTTTACCTCTATCTCCTTTGAAAAATGCTTTAAATTGATCTCAAGATGGGGCATCTCTACAAGACAATCATTTTACCCAATACACATTGATACAAGTCTATGGTGAGGGCAGGAGGGAGGAGTGAGGAGGAGCACAGTGAGACAGAGCAGACCAGCACAGACAAAGAGAGACTGCACAGCTACGGTACAGAGGAAGATTATAGCTTAGCACAAGGGCTTCATTCATAAAAATACAGGTCAGTACTTCTTGGCAAGGTGCTCCATTATCCTGGGGCTGGTTAAGAGTGACTGTGAGACAGTTAGAAAGGAGATTCTCCTTTTCTTTCTGTGTGCAATGGATGGCATATGGCCTCCACCCTCCATCTCTGAGAGAAATTTAAACTAGAGTTACAGCGTGCACAAAGGAAAGTTGCAAAAATGACATATACAAGTGATTTAATGGTTAGAAATAGTTGTTTGGACCAGTGGGTGGGACCCACTGGTCAAACCAGAGAGTGTGGATTCTCTCTATCAACCAAAAGATGGCAGCCACTAACCCCTAGGGTGTTATTCAGAACTCTCACAGGGGACAAGACAGAATGCAGCAAGAGAGAAACTGAACCACTACCTACAGGTATACCTAGTATGGTTGACAGCAGACTCACTGAGTAAGAAAACAGGTAACACTCCACTACGGTAGCTCAAGTTGCAGTAAGAACCACAGTTAGTGTGAACAGAGTCCAATAGCAGACACTGTTGTCAGATGTGGAATTGCAGAACAAACTAGAGAAAAGGCAGCAGCTGATGATGATGATTGTCAGAGGCAGAATCTGAAGCATGGTCAGAGACAAGCCAGAGGTCAGAAGCCGGTATCAGATAATAGTGTGGTACAGAGGATCAGACAGGCTCAGGGTCATACAGGTCCAGTAGTCGATGCAGGCGGCAGGCAAACAGAATGGACAAACTGTCTGGGTAAACCACAGAAGATCAGATGAGAAAACCTTTGCTTTACTAAGAGTAATGTAACGCTCAGGCAACTTCCTGGAAGAGGAAGCTGCTATTTAACCTAGTAACCCCACCCATGGGCCGTGCTAGGAGGCAGGAAGCATGCGCCCCTGGAAGCATAAATGACAGGAAGCGACGGGCACGTGCCCCTATGGGACACCAACATGGGATGGAGCACGAAGGCAGTGTGGCCGGCAGATGTGTCTAGCAGGCACACCCCTGCCACAGCTGGCGGAGACAGCAGAAGGCAGTGAGGCAGGAGATGCTGGGGATATGATAGGTAATACAGTGGGAAGCATGGCAGAAGGCTCAGGCCTAACAATAATGTTATTCCTCATGCACACACACTGTACTATAGATTAAGGCAGAGTATGTTGAAAAGTTAGGTATGCTTTAAGAATGCATTGCTCTTCTTTGGGCATCTTTATTTAGGCCTAGCAAGAGAACGCTGACATACTGATATCCCTGTTCTAAAACTGCTATTATTGTGAGGATTACCCTTCGGATAACATCTTCCATCATAGCATCAGTAAACTGTTACAATGGATTACTTATCTATATAGGAGGTCTCATCATTTGTGTTGACTTTCAGAAGGACAGTATTTTGCATTTTAATTTTAAATGGTATAGCACTTCAAGTTCCTGTGGCCATGCATCTGTGATTACAATATCTGACAATTTTGTATATTTTTTTACTTGCTGACTAAAGGGTATATTAGACTGACAGACTTTCTGCCAGATAATTGCTAACAGTGTTTCTATAAACGCTCGTTAGCGATCATCTGTCTAATACTGCCTCTAAATGCCCGATAAACGACTGGCTGTTCATCAGGCAGTCCAGATCTTTCAGCATGGCCGATGGCAGATTGCTCTGTCTAATAGCGATCTTCCGCTGGCACACCGCTGTCCTGCATAGCGATGAGCGATGGCATAGCGATCGCTCCTCCCCATGTTGAGGAGGACATTGCTGTGTGTAATAGCAGCTGTGTCCTCTAGAATAAAAGCACAAAGTCTCTGTATAGGAAATAGGTCCACTCAAGCGCTGCAAATCCCAAGACAATGTGGGTAAATGTCTGTTAGATAAAGTGATAGGAGAAAGGATTGCGCTGCAAAAGAGGATTCTTTTAAATGTTCCTATTCTTTTCTCTTTCTTACATTCGGAAAAATCTTCAGTTAGATGGACCACATTCAATCATAGATTTTCAACAGATGCATGGAAACCTAAAATGCAGTGAAAGAAACGCACTATGGTGTTGTATGTTCAGACACCTGTCGCATCAGATGTATGCGATATACTCACAAGGATCGCTTGTAATGCGCATAGAGAGAGACCGGTGTGCCTTCAGTCAAGGAGCTCAGGTTGTAGGGCAGGTCAGGACCAGAAGCCGTCAATTCAGAAGATCTTTGTCTGAACTAGGATCCTACCAGGAGAGCGTCACTCGAAGATATCACCCGTCTCACACTTCCATAAGGCTCAAAAAAGGAAGGAAGGTGCAAAGATGGTGAAGTACGTACCAGTGGTTGCAAATGAAAAGGGTTTACAAAAAACACAGGAATAAAATCATGTTAAAAACAATGTATGCTGCCCGACCCGGGTTTCGCCATAATGCTTCGTCTAGGGCGTTAATTGCTGAGTGGAAACAGCTGAATTTAAGTTCACACAAGGTACCTCCCTTCTGGTGTGACACACAAGGTACCTCCCTTCTGGTGGGCCCTTCAGAGCTGTGTCCTCTGCTAGCTATCTGACAATTGCCAGGAGGGAACGCTTCCCTCCCTACAATCACTAGCAGCATTGGGTTGCCAAATATGCCCTTAACATCAATTTTACCTTTAAAGCATGTGTAACTGATTTGTTGAAACATTTGTTGGAACGTTTGTTGGAAATTAAGTATATACATAGTTGTGATTAAAAATAATTTAACATATCTATCTGTGTACCTAGAAAGTCTAACATGTGCACTACACTATAATATTGGCAAACTGTCAGGTCTTTTATCTTTTATGGTAAGTTTAGAGCTCATATCCCCCATTCTCTCAATGTTTAGCCCCCTAGCTTGTGTCTACCCCCACCTCTTTATTATAAAAAGAGATGACTAAGAAAAAAGATCTTGGCCTAAACAGGGATATATTGCATGTTATATATGAATGACACCTAACATGTCAAAAGGAGTAATACATTACAGAAGGATAAGGATATGCACATGGCTTGCTCATAGTCTCTAGGCATCAAACAAAAGTGTTGCCACTTCTGTCACTGTGTACACCAAATAGTAAGATTCTTAATGAACAACTTTTTCTAAATCTTGCTTCATTTTTATAAAAAGGGACCTGCCATTCATTTATGCGCATGATCCACTGGCACCGTGAAACTTGAACATGCTTCCTCATTATAGAGAGCTGCAGTGTTTAAGAGAAAACATGGTTTTAACAATGATCCAGGTACATGGAGAAGAGTCCAGACTTTGGGAGAAATGTCGTCCATTGTGTTAAACATCTTGATTGACAGGTTGTTCCCTAGACAGAGATAATTAAAAAAAACAGTTGTGTAGATTCTCCTGAATTCTGGACTTTGCTTCCTGTTGCCAGCTAATTTTTAAACTTAGGACTTCAGTTCAGAAATCTTGCTTCAGAATAGTGGACTCACTTGTGAAAAAATTGTGACTTTTTGCATTTTGGTAAACTGGTTATAGCTACTGTATATTATTGAGTTTCACTCCAGATTTATCACTAACACCTTTTTTAAAAAAAAAAAAAACACAAAAAGTTGCTACTCTATCTCAGTCCAGTAAGAAGGTGGAGTCGGAAAACTGGAGTAGCTTTTTTAGACAAAATTGTTAGGTTTAAGGTCAAATTTATCAAACATGCAACAGAATTTGATACATTTGGTATAAAGTACTCCAACACAGACTCAAGAAAAACTGACTTCAAATATTCCCCTCATGATAAATTACCCCTAATTTTTGAAACACCACAGAGTTTAACAGGAAAACAGCTCTCTGTGATGAGGCAGCCTGTTGGGATTTCATGCTGCCAATGGTTAAATAGATTGTCCAGGTTCTGGATACTGATGGCCAATCCTTAAAGAGGACTTTTCATCAGTTTTGACATAGGCTAATCATGGTATTACCTTGTAGGGTGGCCCCCACTGATGCCATGGGTGTTTTTATTTTTTAAAAGTGCCCCCCCCTCTTCCCCCGTTCATCCGCTGTGGCTCCCCCGATGATTTGGTGCTCTGTATTATAACGAGGTGGGGGGGGGCTTTTCAAAATAAAACACCCAAGGCATCAGTGGGGGCCGCCCTTCAAGGTATTACCATAATTAGCCTAGGTCAAAACTGATGAAAGGTCCTCTTTATGTGGCCTATATAACATTGGTGGAGTTCTTAACCAGGTACCTAGTGATGAGCGAATTTCATGAAATTTTATTCAGATTTTATTTGGCCAAATCGGTCGTAAGATTCAATTTGGGTCTGAATAAATTCGACCCAAATTGAAAGTCACACGGGCATAGCAGCATTCTTTAAACTAACTGTCCTTAATGTACTATATATACAAAGTAATACCTCATGTAATATACAATCAGAGGTTCTTAGCAGATATATTTTTGATCAAAAATTATCTGGGCCCATCCAGATTAGCATGATTAGCATTCAGTGTTTTTATGGGTTTGGCTCTCCTTGAAAGTAGATAGCCATGAACAACATAGAAATAAGTTTAGAGTTAGGTACCGATCTGTATCAAAGTCACCTTGCTGCTGGTGGACAGGCCCAGATACTTTTGGATCAAAAATATATCTGCTAAGAATCTCTGATTGTACAGTTGCAAGAACAAGTATGTGAACCCATTGGAATGATATGGATTTCTGCACAAATTGGTTATAAAATGTGATCTGATCTTCATCTAAGTCACAACAATAGACAATCACAGTCTGCTTAAACTAATAACACACAAAGAATTAAATGTTACCATGTTTTTATTGAACACACCATGTAACCATTCACAGTGCAGGTGGAAAAAGTATGTGAACCCTTGGATTTAATAAATGGTTGAACCTCCTTTGGCAGCAATAACTTCAACCAAACGTTTCCTATAGTTGAAGATCAGACGTGCACAATGGTCAGGAGTAATTCTTGACCATTCCTCTACAGAACTGTTTCAGTTCAGCAATATTCTTGGGATGTCTGGTGTGAATCGCTTTCTTGAGGTCATGCTACAGCATCTCAATCAGGTTGAGGTCAGGTCTCTGACTGGGCCACTCCAGAACACGTATTTTCTTCTGTTTAAGCCATTCTGTTGTTGATTTACTTCTATGCTTTGGGTCGTTGTCCTGTTGCAACACCCATCTTCTGTTGAGCTTCAGCTGGTGGACAGATGGCCTTAAGTTCTCCTGCAAAATGTTTTGATAAACTTGTGAATTCTTTTTTCCTTTGATGATAGCAATCCGTCCAGGCCCTGACACAGCAAAGCAGCCCCAAACCATGATGCCCCCACCACCATACTTCACAGTTAGGATGAGGTTTTGATGTTGGTCTGCTGTGCCTCTTTTTCTCCACACATAGTGTTGTGTGTTTCTTCCAAACAACTCAACTTTGGTTTCATCTGTCCACAGAATGTTTTGCCAGTACTGCTGTGGAACATCCAGGTGCTCTTGTGCAAACTGTAAACGTGCAGCAATGTTTTTTTGGACAGCAGTGGCTTCCTCTGGGGTATCCTCCCATGAAATCCATTCTTGTTTAGTGTTTTACATATAGTAGATTCGCTAACAGGGATGTTAGCATATGCCAGAGACTTTTTTTAACCCTTTAGCTGATTCTTCTTCACTTCTTTGAGCAGTCTGTGCTGTGCTCTTGCAGTCATCTTTACAGGACGGCTACTCCTAGGGAGAGTAGCAGCAGTGCTGAAGTTTCTCCATTTATAGACAATTTGTCTTACTGTGGACTGATGAACAACAAGGCTTTTGGAGATACTTTTATAACCCTTTCCAGCTTTATGCAAGTCAACAATTCTTAATCGTAGGTCTTCTGAGAGCTCTTTTGTGCGAAACATCATTCACATCAGGCAATGCTTCTTGTGAAAAGCAAACCCAGAACTGGTGTGTGATTTTTATAGGGCAGGGCAGCTGTAACCAACACCTCCAATCTCAATCTCATGTCATTGATTGGACTCCAGTTGGCTGACACCTCACTCCAATTAGCTCTTGGAGATGTCATTAGTCTAGGGGTTCACATACTTTTCCCACCTGCACTGTGAATGTTTACATGGTAAGTTCAATAAAAACATGGTAACATTTAATTCTTTGTGTGTTATTAGTTTAAGCAGACTGTGATTGTCTATTGTTGTGACTTAGATGAAGATCAGATCACATTTTATGACCAATTTGTGCATAAATCCATATCATTCCAAAGGGTTCACATACTTTTTCTTGCAACTGTATATTAGATAAGGTATTTGTTTCTATATAGATCATGCACAGTTAATTTAAAGCATGCTGCTATGCCTGTGTGACTTTCCCTTTAACTATGATTATGTGTTTGTTTTTGTTCTATCAAGCAGAATGTACTAATTAATTATGTTTCCAAATCGAAAGTGTCCCAATGGTCCTATCAAGATATGGATGAAATTCTGGAGTCTGCTAAGAGTCTATGAAATTCCTTTCAAACTCTTTATAGCCAAGAAATCAATAATAATGACAAAGTGACAGTGACATGTATGGCTATGAGAAAATGCATAGCTGTTGGTGGTAACAAACTGCGCTTTAAAAATGCACTGCAATGTCGAATATTTCACATTTCCAAAAATGTTCCCTGTTCCTGCTTCTTGTCTAAAAAGCTCCTCATTTTCTGGTTGGAAATTGGTTTGTAGAAGAGATGAACAAACTTTTTTAAATTAGTTTCGTTTCTGATTTGGCAAATTTTAAAAAATTTCAATTTGGACCTGAGTCGATTCCTTGCGAATCGAAGTTGTTCAAATTGATCAGAAAATTGCCTTATAGCTAAATTTTTTCTCTTTCTATTGCCCCCCATCCCGAGCTCTTTAATGCCCTGACAGCAATAGTAATGAGCGGCAGGGGTCATATTCGAATTCGTGATATTTCACAAATATTTTATAAAATATTTGTCATATATTTGCGAATTTGCATATTCGTTATATTCTACTTTTTTTTTTTAATGCAAAAATCGGCAAGGTAATGATCGCATAATATGCGAATATTTTGCGCTCAATACAGGCGTGGGTCAAAAACGAATATATAGCACTATAGAATATAGTGCTATATATAAATTTTTAGAATATTCGTCATTTTTTCCATCTGAACACATGATTCCTCCCTGATTCTTGCTTGTGGGCCAATGACGTTATTGAAACTAAGAAGACAGGTTGGCATCAGCAGGAGCTGCTCAAACCCACATGCGGTTGTGCATATATATAGGGGAGCAAATCCTGCACTTGTGGCCCGTTGCTAATGGCAATCCCCAGCAAAATGCATACAATGGAGGATGCCCGCGGCGAACCACAAGTACCACAATAGACATCCTACACAAGGTAACAAGTGCGGATGTGATAATTAATATAACAATATAACAAAACAATAACAAACATAGGTGCACTCTGCAGTCTCACTAATTCTCAAACTGATTTTAAAATTGAGAGATTAGTCAACATGTCCTACGGTGTAGAACATGTCTTAAGCCCGGACACCACGACAAGGTTTCTCAAGTAGCCCGGGACCCTACACTCTCCTACCTGAGCCATATGGGCGATACCAGGAGCCAGTGGGCAAATTACAGGAGCATAGGGCCGACTCGCAAACAACTCACCAGTTACCTCCAGCATGTGGCCATGCTTGCAATGGAAGGAGGGAGGAGTCTGTGAGTCCCACTCAAGACTTGCTGATATAGCCCAGGCTTCACAGGTGCACCTAAATGTGACCTGTAGATGGAAAACAGGCACATTTAAATAGGAGTTTATACACCTCCAGGAATCTATATATACAAACTAAGAAGACAGGTTGGCATCAGCAGGAGCTGCTCAAACCCACATGCGGTTGTGCATATATATAGGGGAGCAAATCCTGCACTTGTGGCCCGTTGCTAATGGCAATCCCCAGCAAAATGCATACAATGGAGGATGCCCGCGGAGAACCACAAGTACCACAATAGACATCCTACACAAGGTAACAAGTGCGGATGTGATAATTAATATAACAATATAACAAAACAATAACAAACATAGGTGCACTCTGCAGTCTCACTAATTCTCAAACTGATTTTAAAATTGAGAGATTAGTCAACATGTCCTACGGTGTAGAACATGTCTTAAGCCCGGACACCACGACAAGGTTTCTCAAGTAGCCCGGGACCCTACACTCTCCTACCTGAGCCATATGGGCGATACCAGGAGCCAGTGGGCAAATTACAGGAGCATAGGGCCGACTCGCAAACAACTCACCAGTTACCTCCAGCATGTGGCCATGCTTGCAATGGGAGGAGGGAGGAGTCTGTGAGTCCCACTCAAGACTTGCTGATATAGCCCAGGCTTCACAGGTGCACCTAAATGTGACCTGTAGATGGAAAACAGGCACATTTAAATAGGAGTTTATACACCTCCAGGAATCTATATATACAAACTAAGAAGACATCTACAGGTCACATTTAGGTGCACCTGTGAAGCCTGGGCTATATCAGCAAGTCTTGAGTGGGACTCACAGACTCCTCCCTCCTCCCATTGCAAGCATGGCCACATGCTGGAGGTAACTGGTGAGTTGTTTGCGAGTCGGCCCTATGCTCCTGTAATTTGGCCACTGGCTCCTGGTATCGCCCATATGGCTCAGGTAGGAGAGTGTAGGGTCCCGGGCTACTTGAGAAACCTTGTCGTGGTGTCCGGGCTTAAGACATGTTCTACACCGTAGGACATGTTGACTAATCTCTCAATTTTAAAATCAGTTTGAGAATTAGTGAGACTGCAGAGTGCACCTATGTTTGTTATTGTTTTGTTATATTGTTATATTAATTATCACATCCGCACTTGTTACCTTGTGTAGGATGTCTATTGTGGTACTTGTGGTTCGCCGCGGGCATCCTCCATTGTATGCATTTTGCTGGGGATTGCCATTAGCAATGGGCCACAAGTGCAGGATTTGCTCCCCTATATATATGCACAACCGCATGTGGGTTTGAGCAGCTCCTGCTGATGCCAACCTGTCTTCTTAGTTTGTATATATAGATTCCTGGAGGTGTATAAACTCCTATTTAAATGTGCCTGTTTTCCATCTACAGGTCACATTTAGGTGCACCTGTGAAGCCTGGGCTATATCAGCAAGTCTTGAGTGGGACTCACAGACTCCTCCCTCCTCCCATTGCAAGCATGGCCACATGCTGGAGGTAACTGGTGAGTTGTTTGCGAGTCGGCCCTATGCTCCTGTAATTTGCCCACTGGCTCCTGGTATCGCCCATATGGCTCAGGTAGGAGAGTGTAGGGTCCCGGGCTACTTGAGAAACCTTGTCGTGGTGTCCGGGCTTAAGACATGTTCTACACCGTAGGACATGTTGACTAATCTCTCAATTTTAAAATCAGTTTGAGAATTAGTGAGACTGCAGAGTGCACCTATGTTTGTTATTGTTTTGTTATATTGTTATATTAATTATCACATCCGCACTTGTTACCTTGTGTAGGATGTCTATTGTGGTACTTGTGGTTCGCCGCGGGCATCCTCCATTGTATGCATTTTGCTGGGGATTGCCATTAGCAACGGGCCACAAGTGCAGGATTTGCTCCCCTATATATATGCACAACCGCATGTGGGTTTGAGCAGCTCCTGCTGATGCCAACCTGTCTTCTTAGTTTGTATATATAGATTCCTGGAGGTGTATAAACTCCTATTTAAATGTGCCTGTTTTCCATCTACAGGTCACATTTAGGTGCACCTGTGAAGCCTGGGCTATATCAGCAAGTCTTGAGTGGGACTCACAGACTCCTCCCTCCTCCCATTGCAAGCATGGCCACATGCTGGAGGTAACTGGTGAGTTGTTTGCGAGTCGGCCCTATGCTCCTGTAATTTGCCCACTGGCTCCTGGTATCGCCCATATGGCTCAGGTAGGAGAGTGTAGGGTCCCGGGCTACTTGAGAAACCTTGTCGTGGTGTCCGGGCTTAAGACATGTTCTACACCGTAGGACATGTTGACTAATCTCTCAATTTTAAAATCAGTTTGAGAATTAGTGAGACTGCAGAGTGCACCTATGTTTGTTATTGTTTTGTTATATTGTTATATTAATTATCACATCCGCACTTGTTACCTTGTGTAGGATGTCTATTGTGGTACTTGTGGTTCTCCGCGGGCATCCTCCATTGTATGCATTTTGCTGGGGATTGCCATTAGCAACGGGCCACAAGTGCAGGATTTGCTCCCCTATATATATGCACAACCGCATGTGGGTTTGAGCAGCTCCTGCTGATGCCAACCTGTCTTCTTAGTTTGTATATATAGATTCCTGGAGGTGTATAAACTCCTATTTAAATGTGCCTGTTTTCCATCTACAGGTCACATTTAGGTGCACCTGTGAAGCCTGGGCTATATCAGCAAGTCTTGAGTGGGACTCACAGACTCCTCCCTCCTCCCATTGCAAGCATGGCCACATGCTGGAGGTAACTGGTGAGTTGTTTGCGAGTCGGCCCTATGCTCCTGTAATTTGCCCACTGGCTCCTGGTATTGCCCATATGGCTCAGGTAGGAGAGTGTAGGGTCCCGGGCTACTTGAGAAACCTTGTCGTGGTGTCCGGGCTTAAGACATGTTCTACACCGTAGGACATGTTGACTAATCTCTCAATTTTAAAATCAGTTTGAGAATTAGTGAGACTGCAGAGTGCACCTATGTTTGTTATTGTTTTGTTATATTGTTATATTAATTATCACATCCGCACTTGTTACCTTGTGTAGGATGTCTATTGTGGTACTTGTGGTTCTCCGCGGGCATCCTCCATTGTATGCATTTTGCTGGGGATTGCCATTAGCAACGGGCCACAAGTGCAGGATTTGCTCCCCTATATATATGCACAACCGCATGTGGGTTTGAGCAGCTCCTGCTGATGCCAACCTGTCTTCTTAGTTTGTATATATAGATTCCTGGAGGTGTATAAACTCCTATTTAAATGTGCCTGTTTTCCATCTACAGGTCACATTTAGGTGCACCTGTGAAGCCTGGGCTATATCAGCAAGTCTTGAGTGGGACTCACAGACTCCTCCCTCCTCCCATTGCAAGCATGGCCACATGCTGGAGGTAACTGGTGAGTTGTTTGCGAGTCGGCCCTATGCTCCTGTAATTTGCCCACTGGCTCCTGGTATTGCCCATATGGCTCAGGTAGGAGAGTGTAGGGTCCCGGGCTACTTGAGAAACCTTGTCGTGGTGTCCGGGCTTAAGACATGTTCTACACCGTAGGACATGTTGACTAATCTCTCAATTTTAAAATCAGTTTGAGAATTAGTGAGACTGCAGAGTGCACCTATGTTTGTTATTGTTTTGTTATACAATGACGTTATTGCCCACAAGCAACTTAAAGGGAGTCTGTCACCTCCATATCGTCATATACAGTGCTTACATACCTATACAGGATTGTAACGGTACCTTTGTTCTTTTCTTTAGACTTGCACCAGCAGGAAAAATGAAGTTTAATTCATATGCAAATGAGCACTCGCAAGTGCCCAGGGGCGGCGTTCAGTGTGTAGGTGCCCAGGCTGCTCTGCCTTCTTTTCACTTTACTCCTCCCCAGCCTCTTCCTTTGCCCTATCGATGAGGCAAGAGACTTGGAGGGCGGGCAAAGGCAGAGACTGGGGAGGAGTAAAGTGAAAAGAAGGCAGAGCAGCCTGGGCACCTACACACTGAAGGCCGCCCCTGGGCACTTGCGAGTGCTTATTTGCATATGAATTGAACTTAGTTTTTCCTGCTGGCGCAAGTCTAAAGAAAAGAACAAAGGTACCGTTACAATCCTGTATAGATTTGCTACAGAGCCATGTAAGCACTGTATATGGCCATATGGAGATGACAGACTCCCTTTAAGCAGGGAGGAATCATGACTTCAGATGGAAAAGAAATGACGAATATTCTAAAAAACTAATATTCAATATAGTGCTATATATTCGTAATGACGAATATTCGTAATTTTTTTTCCCATCTGAACACATGATTCCTCCCTGCTTCTTGCTTGTGGGCCAATAACGTCATTAGCCCACAAGCAAGAAGCAGGGGGAATCATGTGTTCAGATGGAAAAAAATGACGAATATTCGTCATTACAAATATATAGTACTATATTCTAAATATTCGTGAATTCTCGAAGTGCCGATATTCGAGATTAAAATTCGCTATTCGAATATTCGCACTCAACACTAGACAGCAATAATATGAGACATATCTGTGTACAGTATTATTCCGAAGTCTTGAACGAAGCGACTTTGGATCAAGCATCCGAAGCTTGCTTCGTTCAACACTAATGACAATGACACTGTACTGCTTAGGGATGCGGACTGGCAGCCACAAAAAAGACCGGGAGAAGGAGAGCAGTTGTGTTCTTATTAAGAATACAGACCAGTTCTATTTTCCTACAGGATCCGTGATGCTTTCTCATGTGCTTTAATAGAGCCCTGGTATCTATTTTTATGTTTCAACACTCATGGCTTATTTTAATCCTGCAGATCTTACTCATGGCTGTGGTTTTGAGTAGGAAAACCACCATATGGAAGTTGCTTGCACAGAGCTAGAAGCAGCAAAGCTTGATCTAAGTCTGGCATGTTTTGAGCCTGCACCCACATTACCAGCTGCATCACCAGTTCCTGAGCCGAAGCCAACAGAAGCTGGTCTGGCCCTGCCACTTTTTTTAGGAGGTTTTAGCTGTATGTTCCTTCTGCTTTTTATTGGTGCCATGGCGACTGCTCTCCTTCTCTGATGTTACCTCAGCACCTCGATATAGCTCGCAGGTCCTATTCAAAACACCATCATTGTCATAGTCCCTACCCTCTCCACCACTTTGTCCGACTGTGATATGTCATCCCCCTTTCTATTCGCTGAACGGTATTTGCCCAGAGTTTCACTGTCGCTACTATTGCTCCCTCTGCCACCACTGTGGCCATGAATGCTACCATTACTACTACTACTGGCTGGATGGCTGGTGCTGCTACTGATGCTACTACTCACAATCTGACTCTGGGATGAAGAGGCCTTTCGATTTACAATCTTCCATTTTTTTCAGACATTTTAATATGAGGCCAGTAAATGAAAAGTCACCAGTCTTCTATAAAAAAAAAGTCACAGGTTTGATAGACACAGTTTATTAAACTTTACTACCAAAATTGTAATAGCATTTTCTGTAATTTAAAGACAGAGTAATGACATGGCTGTGATTGGCCGGTGCATCATGTCACCCAGCCTCTATACAAGCTGGATCACGTGTAGCACCGCCCATCAGCTTTGAGTAGTGCAGGGACAGGAAGCAGGCAGCTGAAGTGAGGGAAAGTGTTAGGAATTTCATATGGCTATTTATACTGTGGGTGACCTATAGTGATTTTTTGTGGGTGCGATATACCAGCTTTGCACCCCTAATACAGAAATATAATAATAAATCTGGCTGCTAATTCTGTGGGTGACCTATAGCGATTTTTTTGTGGGTGCAATGCACCATCTTTGTACCCCTGACACAAAAATATAATAGTTAATCTGTCTATTAGTTCAGTGGGTGACATATACCCATTTTTGGTGTGAGGTACAACTGCACTACATCCGTGACAGGGAAATTAATATAGTTAATCTGTCTGTTAGTTCGGTGGGTGACATATACCCATTTTTTGTGTGAGGTACACCTGCACTGCATCCGTGTTAGGGAAATTAATATAGTTAATACGTCTGTTAGATCGGTGGGTGACATATATAAATTTTTGCTGTGAGGTACACCTGCACTGCATCCGTCACAGGGAAATTAATATAGTTAATCTGTATGTTAGTTTGTTGAGTGACATATTCCCATTTTTTGTGTGAGGTACACCTGCACTGCATCCGTGACAGGAAAATTAATATACTTAATCTGTCTGTTAGTTCGGTGGGTGACCTCAAAGAATGAGGGGAGCATCAAATAAGGAACATGGCCCTGGTCGTGGTGCTGCTGGTGTTGGCGGAGCTCCTGTTGCACTGAGAGGACATGGTCAATCTGTGCCAGCTACACACCTAAATGAAACACCTTTCTCAGGTGCACGTAGGCGATAGAACTTTCAGCGTTATTTTGTAGGCCCGAATACCAGTGTACGAATGGTAAAGCCAGAACATGTAGAGGTGGTAGTAGATTGGGTGGCTGACAGTGCCTCCAGTTCCTTCACATTGTCTACCACCCAGTCCCCTGCTGAAATTGCAGAGTTGGCACCTGCAGCCCATGGGCATCTGTCTTTCACCTCACCCCCTTGAAAATCAGGAGAGCAGTCTGAGCCCCAAGTCATGCAGCAGTCTCTTATGCTTTTTGATGACTCTGCTGGCAAGGTTTCCATGTGCAATCCACCTAGACCTGCCACAGAATTGGAAAATATTAAGTGCATTGATGCCCAACCACTTATGTTTTAGGATATGGACATGGGAGGAGCACCACAGCATGTCTCTGATGATGAAAAAACACAGGTGCCAACTGCTGTGGCTTTCTGCTGTGTGCAGACCGGCAAAGAGGGCAGAGGTGAAGAGTGGGTGGAAGATGATGTGGAGAATGATGAGGTCCTAGACACCACATGTAATCAATGTCATGCGAGTGATGTGTGCAGTTAGGAGGAAGAGGTGGTGGTCACACAGCATCAGCAAAACATCGAGTAGGGTGCAAAAGCAGAGTGGCCGTCTCCGAGCCAGTACGCCTGCTACTGCCTACCACACCCAGGGACTGAGCTCACCAAAGCCAGCTCCATGGAGTTCCCTGCTCCACGGAGATTTTTTTAATTTGCCCTAAAGAAACAGTTTTTGGATGCAGGACAGTATATGTCACAGAAACACACAAAATATGGACACTAAATTAGGCCCAGATTTTTGGAATTTGCCCTAAAGAAACAGTTTTCTGATGCAGGACAATATATGTCACAGAAACACACAGAATATGGACACTAGATTAGGCTCAGATTATTGGAATTAGCCCTAAAGAAACAGTATTCGGATGCAGGACAGTATATGTCACATAAATACAAGAATATGGACACTAGATGTAACAGTACAGCCTGGATCACAGCGGCTCCCTGTGACGATACACTGACTTGCGCTCCAGCGTGGAACGCACCGGCCGTCTGCGATGATACGCTGGCTTGCGTTCCAGCGTGGAACGCAGCGACCGCCTGTGTTGTTACGCTGGCTTGCGCTCCAGTGTGGAACGCAGTGGCTGCTGGGCCCTCCTGTGACTCCGCCCACTTACCGTCCGGCCCTTAAATAGAAGACAGGTGCTAAGCAGGGTGTTCCACTAATGGAGTGCGCACCCTGCTAGCTCCACTGCATCTGAGGACTCTGTCCACATATCCAGACCTGGATCCCTAACAACAGCGTAAAGAACTGTCTACCTTCTTGCCACTGGCTTCCCCACTGCTGGCTTCCTAGCCAGGACCAACTAACCGCAAGTATATGCCTGTTACCTGCTCTGATTAATGTCCTGGAACTCTGAGTGGGGTGGTTCCTGACTGGTGTGAGACGATACTCCCAAACCAACTTTGAACCTACTGCATACTATATACTAAACTGTGGACATGCTCTGAACCTACTGCATACTATATACTAAACTGTGGACATGCTATACTAACTCTGAACCTACTGCATACTATATACTAAACTGTGGACATGCTCTGAACCTACTGCATACTATATACTAAACTGTGGACATGCTATACTAACTCTGAACCTACTGCATACTATATACTAAACTGTGGACACGTTCTGAACCTACTGCATACTATATACTAAACTGTGGACATGCTCTGAACCTATGGCATACAATATACTAAACTGAGGACATGCTATATACTAACCCTGAACCTATTGCATACTAGATACTAACTCTGAACTGTGCACAAGCTTATACTAACTTGTGACTCCTGTAATACTGGGAGACCTTCCTCTCCAGCAGTAATACTAAATAGATGGATAGCGGTAAATGATTTTGTTACCCCAAACTCTCCGCCCAAGACTGAGAGAGACGCCTGGGGTACATACTGAGTAACCGCGAATCCCACAGCCAAGAACAAGGGCAGTGGGATAATAGTGCATGTCCATTGCTTCCGCAGTTGAGATCCTAAGTGATCAACTAGGTGCGTTACATATTAGTGGAACCCACATGGATCCAGCGGAGGTTGCAGGTCACCTCGTCACCCTCACTAAGAGGGTGGAGACCCTCAATGTGACTATACAACATCTCCAGCTAGAAAACCAGGCAATACGGCAACTTGTCACTCAGGGGCCAGGACACCCCCGTGATGGACCAGAACCCAAGGTGAGCCCACCTGAGATATTCGCGGTTGACCGAAGGCAGTTCAGGGATTTCCTGAACGCGTGCAAACTAATGTTTGAGCTGCAGCAGCGGACTTACCCAACTGACAGAACAAAAGTACTTACCATGATCTCATACCTCAGGGGGAGCCCAGAGCATGGGCCAATACTTATTTAGAAAAAGAAGACCCAGTCCTGGAATCCTTCCCTCTGTTCCTTGAAAAAATGGCCCTTCTCTACGAGGACCATAGTAAACAGCTGACCGCTGAGACCGCTATACGCAGCCTTAAACAAGGGAGACGACCTGTAGAGGACTTTATTGCGGAATACACTCGCTGGGCCCGGGAGACTGAATGGAATGACCTCACCCTTAGGAATCAGTTTTGCCTAGGTCTTTCCGAGGCCCTGAAGGACGAATTAGCCCGAGGAGAATTACCACTTACACTTAATGCCTTGATGCAGAAGGCCACCACCGTTGACAGACGGCTGAGGGAACGCAGAGCCGAGAGAGTCTCAGGCTTCACACCCAACCCAAGACCGTCCAGCCAGGGTCCTGCTGTAGAGATGATGGAGATTGGGGCGATCCGAGGTCCTCTGACCGAGAGAGAGAAAGCCAGGAGACGTAACCTCAACCTCTGTTTATATTGTGCGTCTGCTGACCATACCGTTGACGGATGCCCCGCGATACGTAAGAAGTGCGAAGGTAAGAGCGGCACATCCTGTACCTTAGGCAGTACAAAAAATAGCACTGGTGGTTACATATACACGTCTCTCACCTTACAGTGGGACCAAAACCGGATTATCGTTGAAGCCATGGTGGACACGGGAGCTTCGGGGAATTTTATCGATATGCATCTGGTTGAGCGAAATAAAATTCCCCACATGAGAAAAAACGTTCCGATATCCGTGAGTTTCATTGACGGTACCACTTCTAGTCCTATCCACAGTCAGACTCAACCCCTCATGGTGACATGTGAAAATAACCACACAGAATTCTTATCCTTTGATATCATACACTCTCCATTGTTTCCTGTGATTCTTGGGTTGCCATGGTTGCAAATACACCAGCCAACCCTCCTATGGAAACAGGGGAGAGTTCAGTTTACGTCACCTTATTGTATGGAGACCTGCTTTCCTCTCAAAACTCTCATGCACGTGGGAGTGAACCAGGTCCCCAGCCAATACACAGACTTTGCTGAGGTATTCAGCGCAAAGAAGGCGGAATCTCTTCCGCCCCATAGATCTTACGATTGCCCCATAGACTTGCTGCCGGGTAGTGAGATACCCACGGGTAGAATTTATCCATTGGCACAACCAGAACTTGTTCACCTCAAACAGTACCTAGAAGAGAACTTACGAAAAGGTTTTATTCAGCCTTCAACCTCCCCGGCAGCAGCAGGGATGTTCTTTGTGAGAAACAAAGACTCAAGCCTAAGGCCCATTATAGATTACAGAGCCTTGAACAAAGTAACAATCAAAAATCGGTACCCCTTGCCACTAATATCCGAACTCATAGAAAGATTACAAACAGCAACAATCTACACCAAGCTGGATTTGAGAGGCGCATACAACTTAATTAGGATCAGAAAAGGTGATGAATGGAAGACAGCTTTCCGCACTCGGTATGGTCTCTTCGAGTATACAGTGATGCCCTTCGGGTTGTGCAACGCCTCTGCCACATTCCAAAATTTTATTAACGACATCTTTAGGGATCTACTGGACGTATGTGTAATCATCTATCTTGATGATATACTAGTGTATTCCGATAACTTACACGATCACAGGAAACATGTCCGTTGGGTTCTCGCACGGTTAAGTGTTCATCGCTTATACGTCAAACAGGAAAAATGTGTATTCGAGACTACCTCTCTTCCTTTCCTCGGATACATAATTTCACCCAAAGGTATCCAGATGGATCCCTCAAAAATCACTTGCATCCAAAATTGGCCGATTCCGGATTCCAGGAAAGCTCTTCAACGGTTCCTGGGGTTCTCAAACTTCTATAGGAAATTCATTAAAGATTTCTCCGCTACCACTAAACCACTAACCCGCTTAACTAGTGTCAACACGAAGTTCGTTTGGTCCAAGGACGCCCAATCAGCGTTTGAGTTATTAAAGAACAGGTTCACTACGGCACCGATACTGACTCTCCCAAATCCGAACCATCACTACGTGCTGGAAGTAGACGCATCCCAGGCAGCCATAGGAGCTGTTTTGTCCCAGCGAAGCTCTTTTCTAACTCTGTTACATCCTATCGGGTTCTACTCCCGGACGCTAAATACCGCCGAATTCAATTACCCCATAGGCGAAAAGGAACTCCTCGCCATAAGTGCTCCCTGGAAAATTGGAGGCATTTACTTGAAGGATCAATACACCCCATCACAATTTATACGGATCACCGTAATCTACAATACCTGAAAACCAATAAAACATTATCAGGCCGTCAAGTACGGTGGAGTTTTTTTCTTGACAGGTTTAACTTCCAAATTACATACCGACCAGGCTCAAAAAATGGGAAGGCCGACGCCTTGTCACGACTGGCTGAAATTCGCACCTCAGACACGGCCCCTACATGGATCATTCCACCGAAGAAACTCGTCCTTGCCACCATAACGTTGGAAACCCAGCTCAAGGATGCTCTAATTAATGACCATGCTAATACCCCCCCTGGTCTTTCGCAGAACCAACAGGGTCTCCTTTACAAGGACAGCCAACTGTACAAACCACCCTCCCTCACCAATCAGGTGATCAAACTTTGCCATGATTTACCCCTCGCGGGACATCCCGGCATTGCTAAAACCACAACACTGATACGCAGGAACTTCTGGTGGCCAAAGATGACCAAACAAATTGAGGAATACGTTTCCACGTGCGAGACCTGTGCCTCATGTAAAACTGACAGAAACCGACCTTATGGTCTCCTAATGAGTCTTCCCATCGCCAACAGACCCTGGGAATGGGTCTCGGTGGATTTCATAGTTGAACTTCCCCTTTCCAGAGGAAACAACACCATCATGGTGGTAGTGGATTTGCTGACTAAGATGGCACACTTCGTGCCCCTCAAGAAGTTACCCTCCTCCAAGGAAACGGCCGTGGTATTCCTGTCTAATATTATTAAGTTACATGGAATTCCTAGCCAGGTCATATCAGACAGGGGTTCGCAATTCGTATCTAAATTCTGGAGAGCACTTTGTTCCAGACTTCAAATCGACCACATGTCTACCGCCTATCACCCCCAAACTAATGGGCAGACTGAAAGGGTGAATCAGTGTCTGGAACAGTATCTCAGATGTCACTGCTCATTTCTCCAGGATGACTGGGAGGGCCTACTTCCTCTCGCTGAATTCGCCTATAATAATTCTACAAATTCCTCCACATTACATACTCCATTCTTTGCTAATTACGGATTTCACCCTAGGTCTCTTCCTCAAACCAGCCTTCCCACAAACGTTCCAGCCACAGACGATTATCTGACCACTTTGCAAACTACCCTTAAGACGCTAAAAAACAACCTTCAACGGGCAAAAGAAAGACAGAAGTCTTACTACGACCGTCGTAGGAGAGAAAGTCCTCCCTACCAGGTCGGGGACTCGGTTTGGTTATCAACAAAAAACCTTCGGTTGGGGGTACCTTCCAAGAAATTGGGAAGACAATTCCTGGGTCCTTTTCCGATAGAAAGGATTATTAACCCCAACACGGTGAGACTCACCCTTCCTCCGCGATTACAGGTACATCCCACATTCCACGTGTCACTACTGAAGCCGTTTAGATCTAGGCCGTTCCCATCAAGTGATCCTCGACCCTTGCCTCCGATAGAGGTCCAAGGAGAAGAAGAATTTGAAGTTGAGCAGCTCATTGATTCCAGAAGAAGACGGGGGAAGATCCAGTATCTCATTAGATGGAAGGGGTATGGTCCCCAGGATGACTCTTGGGAAGATGTGCAAAACGTTCATGCTCCCAGACTCCAAAGATTGTTCCATAGAAGATTTCCCAACCGACCCTCTCCTAGTGGGGTACCCCGGAGGGGTCCCTTAAGGGGGGGGTACTTTAACAGTACAGCCTGGATCACAGCGGCTCCCTGTGACGATACGCTGACTTGCGCTCCAGCGTGGAACGCACCGGCCGTCTGCGATGATACGCTGGCTTGCGTTCCAGCGTGGAACGCAGCGACCGCCTGTGTTGTTACGCTGGCTTGCGCTCTAGTGTGGAACACATGGGCTGCTGGGCCCTCCTGTGACTCCGCCCACTTACCGTCCGGCCCTTAAATAGAAGACAGGTGCTAAGCAGGGTGTTCCACTAATGGAGTGCGCACCCTGCTAGCTCCACTGCATCTGAGGACTCTGGATCCAGACCTGGATCCCTAACAACAGCGTGAAGAACTGTCTACCTTCTTGCCACTGGCTTCCCCACTGCTGGCTTCCTAGCCAGGACCAACTAACCGCAAGTATATGCCTGTTACCTGCTCTGATTAATGTCCTGGAACTCTGAGTGGGGTGGTTCCTGACTGGTGTGAGACGATACTCCCAAACCAACTCTGAACCTACTGCATACTATATACTAAACTGTGGACATGCTCTGAACCTACTGCATACTATATACTAAACTGTGGACATGCTATACTAACTCTGAACCTACTGCATACTATATACTAAACTGTGGACATGCTCTGAACCTACTGCATACTATATACTAAACTGTGGACATGCTATACTAACTCTGAACCTACTGCATACTATATACTAAACTGTGGACACGTTCTGAACCTACTGCATACTATATACTAAACTGTGGACATGCTCTGAACCTATGGCATACAATATACTAAACTGAGGACATGCTATATACTAACCCTGAACCTATTGCATACTAGATACTAACTCTGAACTGTGCACAAGCTTATACTAACTTGTGACTTCTGTAATACTGGGAGACCTTCCTCTCCAGCAGTAATACTAAATAGATGGATAGCGGTAAATGATTTTGTTACCCCAAACTCTCCGCCCAAGACTGAGAGAGACGCCTGGGGTACATACTGAGTAACCGCGAATCCCACAGCCAAGAACAAGGGCAGTGGGATAATAGTGCATGTCCATTGCTTCCGCAGTTGAGATCCTAACTGATCAACTAGGTGCGTTGCAGCATACGGGTAGGTTACCCGACACTGCTAGATTGTGAGGTGTATTTCCCTTTAAGCCAGTTAGCCCTGTTGCAGGCAATCATTATTACAGCCAGCAGAGGGAGCCCCCAGTTCAGTATAAATAGGCTAGGGCCTAGCCTAGGAAGTTAGTTAGAAGTTTCTGGAGAGAGTGCTGAGAGATTCAGGGCTCGGTCAAGAGTGCAGAGATTGCACTACTGGTGTGGAGGGTCATACCCACCCAGCTTCCCAGGTTAGTTATACCTGAAGAACTCAAGAGATAGAGCCTGCCATCAGGAGGGAAGAAGACCTCTACCAATTATTTGCTCAAGGGTTATCACCAGGAATTAGGTGTCCGGACCTTGAGGATATTGCTGCAAGTAGCATAAGAGGGAATCCCTGAACCTAGGAGGCCTGTCTCGAAGTTAACCTTGTTGTAAGTAAAAGCCTGAACCACTACTGTTAACTGTATGGTAAAGTGTGGAATAACTCTGGAACTGTATTCTCTGGCTGTTCATCCTACTACAAATCCATGCAGTAAAAGTTGACCTGTTATATGAATATCCGGACTACTCTATTATTCCACCTATCACTACACGGGGTGTCACCGTTCAATTGGCACTGGCGTCACGACATTTATGAACTGCCTGTTCCAGTATTTACCCAGATTGAAGACGACAGTGAATCCCAGGTTAGTGGGTTGCCCTGCACTACGACTCCCCGCATACCCAAAGCGGCTACTGACCCCCTGGGATACTGCATCGCTCTTTTTGGCGTCACGAACAGGATCCGCATGCTTCTGGAGTGCAGAGAAGTGTGAACTGTGTGCTTTAACTATTCCACCACCGTATTGCAAGGACTGTACCCTTTATTCCCAAGTCGGTGGATTACAAGTGTGCCTGGGAGGATTCGGAGGCGCTGTGCTGTGTTGCGCTACCCCCAGGAAAAGAAAATCGTGTTGTAGATTACAATTTATTCACTTGTCAACAACCCTGCTTGCTGTCAGGGAATGGTGACCAAGATGGCCACCGGCCGCCTGGAGTAAAGTTTCCCGCGCTGCTGAGGACCTTCGTGGGCGGATCCCTTCAAAGACACAGAGAATCCCGCCCCTCTTCATCATCGCACCGCCGCGGCCCTGCTTCTTCTACGTCACCGCGTACTCAGGACGTCCGGAGTCTCTCGAGATTTGGACTGCGCAAACCCGGCGATACCGGTAAGGACTTGTAACCGGAGGGAAGGGGATTGTTCCGGCCCCTTTAGTCGCCAGCGGCCACATCGTAATAAGCTAACATGTCAGAACCGGGAGTTCCCGAGCAGCCGGCCCCGGGAGAGCTTGCGGCTCCTAATCATCCTATAGCCCCCAGCATGATGCCCTTTACCATGCCTTACTATTTTGGGGCCCCATGGTTTCCCCGCTATAAAGGAGAGACCCATACCCTAAGAGACTTTAAAGAAAAGCTGCTGGCATTATTCAAACTGTACCCCATAAATGCCGACCAGCAAATGGAAATCCTGCTAGCACAACTGGAGGGAGCTGCCCGCAGAGAAGTATTATCCTGGCCTGCTGCTGAGCGGAGTACTCTAGAGCAGATATTTACCCGCCTCAGGGCCACTTTTGAAACCAGGACTGCCTCAGAGATAAAGATGCACTTCTTTGGCAAGAAACAGAAGCCCGGTGAGTCCCTCCGTGACTATGCCCTATCACTTCAGGAGGCTTTAGGGGCTGTAATCCAGATAGATCCCAAAGAGGCTGATAATCAGGACCAGACCCTAAGGGAACAATTTATCACCGGGGTGTCTAGTGAGCAAATAAGGACCCAATTAAAGATGCTGTCCGCCCAGCACCCTAACAGTGCCTTTCTGGACTTTAAAGAACTGGCTATAAAAATTCTGGGGTCAGCAGTATCTACGGAGTTGAGCACCCCACCTGAGTCATAAGCCTGCAGGCCAAAACCGCTTATCACTAACCAAGCTCAGGCCGGTCAAGCTGTTCAAGCTACAGCTACCGATACTATCGCCATGCTGACAGAGCAAGTAAATCACCTCACTAAAAGTCTAGAGAGAGTGTGCAGAAAAATAGAGGAATGGGAAAAACCCATAATGTCAGAAGAAGAGTTCCTGTCACCTCCTAGGCCGTTCCCACCTCCATACCAAGAGACTCACCCCAGGGATCCTGGGAGGCGTAATAGAAATCGCAAGCGGCCCGTGTGTACATACTGCAAAAAGGTGAGACACACAGAATCCACGTGCTGGCAGTTAAACGGGCAACCCCTGAGGCTGAGGACCACCCCTCGGGAGGTAGAACAATAGGTCCAAAAGATCCAAATTGGATGCCACGGTATGTAGGATCCCATCCTAAAATCAATATAGAGATCAATGGGGTCCCCTTTGAAGCCCTATTAGATACTGGGTCCCAGGTCAATACCATTCAGCTGCCTGCATTTGAAAAGTTCTGGGACACCGACCAATTGATCCAGCCGCCTGAATCCTGGGTAGAGATTATCGCCAGCAATGGCAAACCAGTAAAGATTCATGGATACTGGGAACCCACCCTGCAGGTGGGAGAAGTAACCTTACCGCAACAGGGGGTGATAGTAGTACAGGCCGGCGACAGAGGAGGACATCCTGTCATTCTAGGCACCAATGTCTTCAAAAACTGTTATTCAGAAATACTTGCCGTATTACACCAGACTTTGCCCACTGCTTCCTCTGCATCCAAGAGGGTGATTCAAAAGACTATTACTGTGTTAAGTGCCCAGCAGAGGTTTGCTAATGGGAAAGGAGAAATTTGTACTGCCAGGATCCGTGATATTAAGCCTGTGACTTTGCCTCCTAATTCTCAAACTCTTTTATGGTGTCGTGCTGTCCTGGGAGTCCAAGGCCGAGATTATCCAGCCCTGGTGGAACCAATCCAGTTGGAGAACTATCCTTATGTGAGAGCTGCCAAGTGCCTGGTGAACGTCTCCCAAGGTAAAGTACCTGTCCGTCTGATTAACCTGAGTGATCATCCTGTTGCGCTTACTAAGCATTTCCCTGTTGCTCAGCTGTCCCAGGTGTCCTTCCAAGACATCATTCGTCTTCCAGTGACAGAAAAGCCGCCAGCTGCAGTCAGTGGATGTTCGCCGGTGACCCAGCCACAGGTGCCCTGGTGGGAAGAGCTCCATGTCAGGGACGAGACTACCCCCCCAACAACAACAAGAAGGGATTATACAGCTTGTCAAAGAGCACCACCATGCCTTCAGTAAGCATGCTACTGATTATGGAGAGGTTAGTGCCATACAACACACCATACCTACTGGCTCTCATCCTCCTATCAAGGAGAGATACAGACCTTTACCGCCTACTTCATATCAGACTGTAAAAGAGATGATCCAAGAGATGAAAGACTCTAATGTAATCCGGGACAGTCGTAGCCCGTGGGCGGCACCCCTGGTCCTTGTAAAGAAGAAGGATGGTGGTATCCGTTTCTGTGTGGATTATAGGAAAATTAATCAAATAACCCACAAAGATGCATACCCACTGCCCCGCATTGAGGAGTCACTAACTGCTCTGGGCTCCTCTGCCTATTTCTCCACATTGGACTTGACCAGTGGCTACTGGCAAGTACCCATGGCCCCTGCAGATAGGGAAAAGACTGCTTTCACCACTCCCATGGGCCTGTTCGAATTCAATTGTATGCCGTTCGGGTTATGTAATGCCCCAGGAACTTTCCAGAGACTAATGGAGCGGTGTTTGGGTCACAAAAACTTTGAAACAGTGCTGCTGTATCTAGATGACGTCATTGTGTACTCAAAAACATATGAGGACCATCTGAAACATTTAGCAGAAGTATTTGAAATCCTTATCAAATATGGCTTGAAGGTAAAGCCATCCAAGTGTCACTTGCTTAAACCTGCGGTAAAATACCTGGGGCATGTGGTAAGCGGAGAGGGCGTGCAACCTGATCCTGATAAGCTAGCGGCTGTCCGTAATTGGCCGGTTCCTACTACCGTCAAGGAAGTGAGGGGTTTCCTTGGTTTTGCAGGCTACTATAGACGGTTTATCCCCCATTTTTCTCAAATAGCTGATCCTATCCAGGAACTCTTGAGGGGGCAACCCAAGAAAAGTCCTAGAACTCCTGTGCCCATTGAGTGGAATGAGGAAAGAGAGATAGCGTTCTAATTGCTAAAAAAGAAACTGACCGAGCCTCCTGTGTTAGGTTATCCAGATTATAGCAAGCCTTTCCATCTTTATACCGATGCTAGCAAGCGAGGCCTGGGAGCTGTGTTAGCCCAAATCCAAGAGGGAAAAGAGAGAGTGATAGCATATGCAAGCCGCTCCCTGAAAGGAGCTGAGAAAAATGACCAGAATTATAGTTCCTTCAAACTGGAGTTCCTGGCATTAGTGTGGGCAGTGACGGAAAAATTCAAAGATTATCTAGCCGCCACCCCGTTCATTGCATTCACTGACAATAACCCTCTGGCACATCTAAATACAGCTAAATTAGGGGCCTTGGAGCAGAGATGGGCCTCTCGCCTCGCCAACTATGATTTCTCTGTAAAATATCGTGCTGGACGTACTAATGATAATGCTGATGCTTTATCCAGGCTTCCCACAGAGACAGCTCCTGATGATGTGCGAGATGCTTGGGAAGATGTAGAGATGCCGGCCTTCTATAACAAATTTGCTCAACAGGATCAGGCTCGAGCTACCAATGACAGAGCTGCAGTTCCTTCACCCTCCAGTAGGCCTGAACCTAAAGAAGAAAGGTGGGTGAAACTACAGTCTGAAAGTAGAGTGCTGGGTGAGTTGTTGGACTTCATTACTAGTGGCAGAGCCCCTGAGAGGATTCGGCGTAAGAGTGCAGATCCTGAGCTCATCAAACTGTGGAGACAGCGCCATCAACTCTTCATACAAAAGGGCCTATTGCTACGGAGAAGCCTAGACCCAGTGTCCAACGAAAGAGTACACCAGATTCTCATACCCCGACGAGATGCAGGTATGGTGTTGGAGATGTACCACAATCAATCCGGTCACTTTGGGGTCCAAAAGACTGAGGCTAATATCCGCCAGCGGTTTTACTGGGTGGGCATGAGAGAAGACATTGAGAAGTGGTGTCGGGAGTGTGTAGCCTGTGCCTTAAAACGAAGTGAGCACCATGATCAGAGGGCACCACTGAGACCCATTGTAAGTACCCGTCCTCTTGAACTTGTCGCCATCGACCATGTGAAACTGGAGCCTAGTCGCTCAGGGTATGCTTATGCCATGACTATTATTGACCATTTCACTAAGTTTGTTGTAGCGGTGCCTGTGAGAGACCAGACAGCCAAGACTACAGCCGAACTGTTCTGGAAGCATTTCCTCCTGCCCTACGGATGTCCAGAAAAGATCCTCACCGATCAAGGACCTGCTTTTGAGTCCCATCTGTTCCATGAACTGTGCCGCTTACACAACTGTAAGAAGATCCGGACAACGGCCTACCATCCTCAAGGTAATGGATTATGTGAAAAAATGAATCAGACCTTGATAGAGATGCTGAGGGCCGTACCTCCTGAAACCAGAGGAGATTGGCCTAATCTGTTGCCACAGCTCATGTTCACGTACAATCATACCATCCATTGTTCCACTGGGTATACCCCTTTTTATTTGATGTTTGGGCGCCAAGGGACATTGCCTGCTGATCACTCCTTGGACATACATGTACCTGATTGCATCAACCCATTACCTAATACCGACTGGGTTGCTGAGCACCAAAGGCGATTGAATGCAGCCAAAGCCATTGTTCAGGAACGGATGGACAATGTTAGAGACCGACAGCAGAGAGACTATGATCAGGCAGCCCATGCAGAACCCTTGACAATAGGGGCTGTGGTATGGTTAAAAAATAACCGTCGTACAAGTAAACTGGACAGTAAATGGGAGCAAAGTCCCTATGTTGTCACTGCAATCCCAAATGTTGGGACTCATACTTATGAGATCACCCGGGAAGGCAAGGGATCCCAAATTGTACACAGAAACCGGTTAAAACTCTGCCTGACACCAGAACCCAGTGCCGAGAGTTCTAGATCTGAATCCCCTGTGTCAGAGTCATCAATACAGCCCGAGGATCCTATGCAGGCTGTCAGTAATCTAAGGTATGACGCTGATCCCATGCATTGGCTTCTGACACCATGGTTGAACTTGCTGGTGCCTGCTCCGGCACCTACTATATCTTCACCTCCAGAAGAGCCGGTTCAAGATGCCCCGGATCCAGTTTCCCCTCTAGTGGATCTAGTTGTTCCTGTTGTTCCTGTTGTTCCTGTTGTTCCTGACCAAGGTCTCACTGATGGAGACCCTCCTGTTGCTCCTCTCTCTTCTACCTCATTGCTAAGGGAGGAGGAGACCCCTGTGTTGAGAAGGTCCACCCGGATGACCAGGGGACGTCCGCCAGTCCGTTTAGGAGACTTTGACTATACTGGTGGTGTCTCCTCCCGAGCAGTTGCTACTGGTAATACCTTGCTTGACATTTGTGCGCAAGAATGGACTCCCCCACGTGAGCCCTTGCCTGTGATACACCCACAGGAAACCCCTGGGTAGTTCCGTTATTATACTGCCACCAAAGAAAATGGACTAACCTGGTTCACCCTAAGTCCGCTGTGCCAGGTCAGCGGCCGTGCCTAAGAAGCAAGTGTGGAATAACTCTGGAACTGTATTCTCTGGCTGTTCATCCTACTACAAATCCATGCAGTAAAAGTTGACCTGTTATATGAATATCCGGACTACTCTATTATTCCACCTATCACTACACGGGGTGTCACCGTTCAATTGGCACTGGCGTCACGACATTTATGAACTGCCTGTTCCAGTATTTACCCAGATTGAAGACGACAGTGAATCCCAGGTTAGTGGGTTGCCCTGCACTACGACTCCCCGCATACCCAAAGCGGCTACTGACCCCCTGGGATACTGCAGCGTTACACTAGATTAGGCCCAGATTTTTGGAATTTGCCCTAAAGAATCAGTTTTCTGATGCAGGAAAGTATATGTCACAGAAACACACAGAATATGGACACTAGATTAGGCCCAGGCTACTTGAGAAACCTTGGCGTGGTGCCCGGGCTTAGACATGTTCTACACCGTAGAACATGTTGACTAATCTCTCAATTTTAAAATCAGTTTGAGGGTTGAGTGAGACTACAGAGTGCACCTGTGTTTGTTATTGTTTTGTTATATTAATTATGACATCCGCACTTGTTACCTTGTGTAGGATGTCTATTGTGGTACTTGTGGTTCGCCGCGGGCATCCTCCATCGTATGCATTTTGCTGGGGATTGCCATTAGCAACGGGCCACAAGTGCAGGATTTGCTCCCCTGTATATATGCACAACTGCATGTGGGTTCGAGCACCTCCTGCTAATGCCAACCTGTCTTCTTAGTTTGTATATATAGATTCCTGGAGGTGTATAAACTCCTATTTAAATGTGCCTGTTTTCCATCTACAGGCCACATTTAGGTGCACCTGTGAGGCCTGGGACATATCAGCCAGTCTTGAGTGGGACTCGCAGACTCCTCCCTCCTCCCATTGCAAGCATGGCTACATGCTGGAGGTAACTGGTGAGCTGTTTGTGAGTCGGCCTTATGCTCCTGTAATTTGCCCACTGGCTCCTGGTATCGCCCATACGGCTCAGGTAGGAGAGTGTTAGGTCCCGGGCTACTTGAGAAACCTTGGCGTGGTGCCCGGGCTTAGACATGTTCTACACCGTAGAACATGTTGACTAATCTCTCAATTTTAAAATCAGTTTCAGGGTTTAGTGAGACTACAGAGTGCACCTGTGTTTGTTATTGTTTTGTTATATTAATTATGACATCCGCACTTGTTACCTTGTGTAGGATGTCTATTGTGGTACATGTGGTTCGCCGCGGGCATCCTCCACAGTATGCATTTTGCTGGGGATTGCCATTAGCAACGGGCCACAAGTGCAGGATTTGCTCCCCTGTATATATGCACAACTGCATGTGGGTTCGAGCACCTCCTGCTAATGCCAACCTGTCTTCTTAGTTGGCCCAGATTTTGGGAATTTGCCCTAAAGAAACAGTTCTTGGATGCAGGACAGTATATGTCACATAATACAAGAATATGAACACTAGATTAGGCCCAGATTTTTGGAATTTGTCCTAAAGAAACAGTTTTATGATGCAGGACAGTATATGTCACAGAAACACACAGAATATGGACACTACATTAGGCCCAGATTTTTGGAAGTTGCCCTAAAGAAACAGTTTTTGGATGCAGGACAGTATATGTCACAGAAACAAACTGAATATGGACACTAGATTAGGCCCAGATTTTTTGAATTTGCCCCAAAGAAACAGTTTTCGGATGTAGGACAGTATATGTCACAGAAACACACAGAATATGGAAGCTAGATTAGGCCCAGATTTTTGGAATTTGCCCTAAAGAAACAGTTTTTGGATGCAGGACAGTATATGTTACAGAACACCACAGAATATGGACACTATTTTAGGCCCAGATTATTGGAATCTGCGGTACAGACACTGTTTTCTGATGTAGTTTATATTAAAATTTATATTTTTCACTCTATCTGGCCCTGACAACCACACAATGTATTGAAGCGCAGATCACACAATTCACGGATTATACCGTTGACAGCAAAAATGTGTATAGATTATGGGAGAAAAATTGTTTCCTGTATTATAATTATTTTCCCTATATCTAGGCCTGACAACCACACAATGTATTGAAGCGCAGATCGCACAATTCACGGATTGCACCGTTGACAGCAAAAATGTGGATAGATTATGGGGAAAAAAAATTGTGTTTTCTGTATTATGATTTTTTCCCCAATATCTGTCCCTGACAATCACACAATGTGTTGAAGCGCAGATCACACAATTCACGGATTGCACCGTTGACAGCGAAAATATGGATAGATTATGGGAGATAAAATAGTGTTTTCTGTATTATAATTATTTTCCTATATCTGGCCCTGACAACCACACAGTGTATTGAAGCGCAGATCACACAATTCACGGATTGCACTGTTGATAGCAAAAATGTGGATAGATTATGGGGAAAAAAATTGTGTTTTCTGTATTATAATTTTTTCCTTATATCTGGCCCTGACAACCACACAATGTATTTGTAAGATCCTCACCTGTCTTGCACTTCGCTGTGACCAAAAAGGGTCCTCATGGAGCTGCGGGACAGGCTACGTGTGTCTCCATTCATACACCAGCTCCGACCCCTTTGCGAACCGACGCGGGGATGCGTTCGCATGTGCGCCGGAGGGGAAGACCGCATGGCTTTCGGGGACAGCTTGGCCGGGCTAGTGGCAGTACGCTGCGGCCGAGTTTGTCTCCGGTGCCTGTTGCGGATTCCATTCTGTTGTCCATGTCAACGCGCTCACTCACTCTCGCAGAGCCTGTCGTGCATCCGCATTTACGTTCGAAAATGGATTTGCAAGGAGATACGCGGTCGTGTGTACGCGCTTCTTATGCGCTTCGCTGACCAGCGAAGGGAATAGCACCTGGCCGCAAATTGTTAATAAACCCCTTTTACTTCACCCTCACTGGTCTGTTCCGTTGGTGCCTTGCATTACAGAACAGTGGGCCCAACAAACAGTTGCCATGGAAAGAATCCAGCAGCAGCTAACTGAGTTGTGCCGTCAGTCGCTGCAGCTCAAATCCAGGAGCAACTGTCTAATGTGAGGTTCAGCAGCTGCTCCAAGGAGCTTCAACGTTACCCATCACGATCGCAAGACACCAAGTGGAGCCGAAGATTCCTCTGCCTGACTCCTTCACAGGAGATAGACAGGAATTCCTAAACTTCAGGGACTCCTGTCTTTTATATTTCCAGTTGCGGCCGATAGCTTCCAGCAATGTCAGACAGAGGATTGGGATCATAATGTCCTTGCTGCGTGGAGATCCCCAACGTTGGGCGTTTAATTTGCCCCAGGACCACACTGCCTATTTGTCAGTCGAAGCTTTCTTTGAGGCCATGGCTGTTATCTACGACGACCCAGATCGTACCCATACTGCCGAGAACCATCTCGATCATATTCAGCAAGGTGGCTGCCCTGCCGAAGAATACGCTGCGGAATTCAGACGATGGGCAGCTTTCACCACCTGGGGCGACGCAACCCTCCACCATAGTTTCTGGCTGGGACTTTCTGATGCAGTCCGGGTTCTTCTTTTAGCCTTACCCACTCCCGTCTCATTGGAGATGGCCATCTCCCAGGCAATCGATGCTGACAGACGGATCCAGGAGAGGCGGGTAGAACGATCGATTCACTTTACACTTTCACGGCCACATCCAGGGGCCACCGAGCCAGCAGAAGAGCCAATGGAGGTTGGGTCTTCCCATCTAACACAAGCGGAACGAGTTTGTCGCCAACAGAAAGGTCTGTGCCTGTTTTGTGGAAAAGCAGGACATCTCGTTAAGACCTGTCCCCTCCTGTCAGCGGGAAAAGAATGTACCTAGGGGCCATAGAGGAGAACCTCCTAGGTGCTATTATCCCTCCTCCAACTCGAGTGATGGTACCCATTTCACTACAGTGGCAAGACAAAGTCCATGTGTTTTCTGCCCTGGCTGATTATGGAGCAGCAGGGAATTTTATGGACTCAGTCTTGGTGCATTGACTTGGCATCCCGCTTATCCAACCAAAGACCACCCTGTCGGTGACCGCTATTGATGGATCTCCTCTCCAGGAACTTTCTCTATGGTTTGTTCCTCCTCCTTGCGGTTTACGCTGCTACTCCTGGACACCTGCTGATGGGTCGCTGGGTTTCCCCCTGACCTCTTGTCTGGTTCCCTGCCTCCATCTCCACTGCATACTGCCACGGTGTGTCTGGATCCCTGTCTTCATCTTCATTCCTGCTACCTCCTGTTCAAGACTCCAGTGCCTCCTGTGTTTAGGCCTTGTCACTGCTATTGGAATCCAGCAGTATTCCACTAGTATCGTGTCATAATACTCAATCCTAAAATGGAGTCTGCCGGGACTGGGAGTTCGGAGGTTCGCATTAAGCAACTGCAGGCTGCTATGGCTAATATGCACACCGAGATGCAGACTTTAAAAAACAAATATGATGCCTTTGAAGGACAGACTTCCCACATCCAAATTTATGGACAAGCGATTCAAGAGCTACGTGGTACCATGCAGACATTATCTGACCGGATAGTCCACTTGGCGATTCAAGTTTCAGTACCACCCACTACAGTGCCTCCAACGACTCCTAAGTTGTCACCATTCAGATTTGGCGCAGGCCGCAACAAATTCCGGGGATTCCTCAATCAATGTAGGCTGTTATTTGATGCGAATTCAACTCCGTTTCCTACTGATAGACCTAAAGTCTTATGTATTATTATGCTGCTGACACATAAAGTCATTGCCTGGTCTAGTCCGTTGATTGAGACTCAAGACACCCAGCTAAATCACTTAGAAGATTTTATCGATGCCATGAGTCAAATGTTTGACGATCCCAATTGAGGTGCTACAGCTGAAGCAGCATTACTAGCATTGTGCCAGGGCAGACGCCCTGTCACAGAGTATGCAATGGAGTTCAAGAGGTGGGCTGTCGACACCAATTGGAACATTGCAGTGAAAATGTTTTTTTTTTTAGGAAAGGACTATATAGCGCATTAAAAGATGAACTTGCCCGTGCGGAGGCCCCTTTAGGTTTGGATGCTTTATTAACCATTGCATTTGAATCGAAACACGACTGTCTGAACGACGACAAGAGAAATGGGGCTACCTTGAATTATGATACTAAGCTGCCCCACTCTTTCTCTGTCTCAATTTCCAAGGAAC